>NC_080041.1:34880824-34953338 GCF_012489685.1 Lotus japonicus
TAGCGATGTCTTCACTGCCAACTCTCTGAAGAAGATGGGTTTGGTCCAGAAGAAGATTGCTCCTGCTCATGAGGACACATCTTCTGAGATCAGAGGAAGAAGAATGCCTCTGAATGACTACCCTCTGTGGACTCAAGCAGACCATCCTGAAGCCATCAGATGCTATGTTGAAGACCTCAGGGCTCAAGGATTCGAGATTGACCTTGATGATTTCGTCAGCAGACTTCCACCAGCTCCAGAGTTTCCTTCTCCTCCCAGAAGAAAACCAAGAGGAAGATGGTTCTGGACGAATCCTCAGAGGAATCTGATGTCCCTTGATCAAGAAGGCGAAGAGCAAGCCTGATGATGATGATGGTGATGATAGTGAGGATGGTCCTCCAAAGAAGAAGCAGAAGAAAGTCAGAATTGTGGTGAAGCCTACTCGGGTGGAACCAGCTGCTGCAGAGGTCAGAAGGACTGAACCTCCTGCCAGAGTGACTCGATCATCAGCACATACAAGTAAGCCTGCACTTACCTCTGATGATGATTTGAATTTATTTGATGCACTCCCAATTTCTGCCTTACTCCAACACTCTTCAAATCCCCTCACTCCTATTCATGAATCCCAGCCAGCCGCACAAACCACCTCTCCACCACATTCCCCAAGATCTTCATTCTTTCAACCTTCTCCTACTGAAGCACCACTCTGGAATTTGCTTCAGAACCAACCCTCTAGGTCAGAAGATCCAACCTCTCTCCTTACCATTCCATACGACCCATTAACTTCTGAACCTATCATCCCCAACCAACCAGAACCCAAACCAACAGAACCACAACCCAGAACGTCTGATCACTCTGCTCCCAGAGCATCAGCACGTCCTGCTGTCAGAACCACGGATACAGACTCTTCATCAGCCTTCACACCTGTATCCTTCCCCATCAATGTCTTTGACTCTCCTCCCTCCAATACCTCTGAATCACTTAGAAAATTCATGGAGGTTAGGAAAGAGAAGGTATCTGCCTTGGAAGAATATTACCTTACCTGTCCAAGCCCTAGGCAATATCCTGGCCCTAGACCTGAACGTCTAGTTGACCCAGATGAACCTATCTTGGCCAATCCTATCCAAGAGGCAGACCCCTTAGTCCAACAGGCTCACCCTGTCCCTGACCAACAAGAGCCAATTCAACCAGACCCTGAACCTGAACAATCAGTATCTAACAAATCCTCGGTTAGATCACCTCACCCTCTGGTTGAAACTTCAGACCCTCACCGTGGAACCTCTGAACCCAATGCTCCCATAATTAACATTGGTTCTCCACAAGGTGCCTCTGAAGCTCATAGCAGCAATCACCCAGCCTCTCCTGCACCCAACCTCTCCATCATTCCCTATACTCACCTTCAACCCACATCTCTCTCTGAGTGCATCAATATTTTCAATCATGAAGCCTCCTTGAGGCTCCGCAATGTGCACGGTCAGACTGACCTCAGTGAGAATGCTGAAAATGTGGCTGATGAGTGGAACAATTTGAGCACTTGGCTGGTGGCTCAGTTTCCCGTTATGCTGCAGCTCCTGCATGCAGAGGGAAGTCAGAGCATTGAGGCTGCAAAGCAAAGGTTTGCTAGGAGGGTGGCTCTTCATGAACTCGAACAGAGAACCAAGCTTCTTGAAGCCATTGAAGAAGCCAAGAGACAGAAAGAACAAGAAGAAGAAGCTGCCCGTCAAGCAGCAGCTCAGGCTGAACAAGCCAGACTTGAGGCCGAACGTCTTGAAGCTGAGGCTGAGGCAGAGCGACTTGCACCAGTTCTGTTTACTCCTGCTGCTTCTGCTTCCATTCCAGAACCTCAAGCTGCTCAGAACGTTCCTTCCAGCTCTACTCCGACAAGCTCATCCAGACTCGACATCATGGAACAACGTCTTGACACTCATGAATCCATGCTGATTGAGATGAAGCACATGATGATGGAACTTCTGCGCCGTACTGACAAATCTTAGTTTTTAGGATCTCTTCTTTTTCTTCCTTTTCCTTTTTATTTAACGTTGTTTTATTTAAACTCTGCTTATTTACTTACTTTAATTTGTTCATTTGTGATTCTATATGCATATATCTATATATATTTGTGGCACATATGTTTGCAAAACCTGTTTTATTCATAATTGTTCTATGTTTACATCATAATTCTTTCCATCATACATTATTCCCTATATCTAGAATGGAGGATCCTTCCTCATTCTTCTGCATTCTTGGCGCTGCTCCACTCTTTCCTTCTCCAGACGATCCAATGCATACTCTATGTTGCCAAGTTTGATGCTCAGATCATCTTTTTCTAGACTATCTTCTGTCGTCTTGAGTCTCTTTTCCACAGTCTCCTTCTCTTCCAGCAGATTCAGCTCCCGCTGGCAAAGCTCCTGAATCTCTTCCACGAAGCAGAGGAACTCCTTCAGATCTTTCTCCATCTCTGGACCAAGTTCTTCTTCAAGCAGTGTCTTCGTCAGCTCTTGTATGGTCTTTGTACCATCGGGATGCCTAATATTGAGGAACATATCTTCCTCAAACGCCTTCCTTCTGAGCTCTTCTAATGCCATTCTGTATGATGCCATTTTTTTCTGAATCTTATTCGAGGTGTGAAGCTTACCTTTCTCTCCAACGTTTTTATAGGCTTCACTTTCTCTCTGAAAGTTAATGCTCTTACAGTTTCTCGAGGTTAAGTACTTGGTAACTGACCCTTCTATTTCCTCACTTGACCGGTGGTAAACGTTCATCCCTTGCATTAACTCTTCTATTTATTATCGCCTCACTCTGATTCTTACATCGTCTTCATTTTCTTTCAACTTAGACCTTCTCTAAGGGGGAAGTACCTTGTACTTCAAGCTAAGTTTTTCACACCCCAAGCTTTTTGCTTATGACAAAAAGGGGGAGTAAACCCAGTTTTTGATGTGTAAGATGTGTTAGTGTGACTTATTTTTCTTTTGGAGATTTTAAGAGTTCCACCTTCATGACCATAGATGTGTCACTGGGCAAATACAAGGAATACATTTCACTTCTTCTGAAGTGATTCTAAGTTGACTCTGATACCCAAGACTCTGATACCTTGTCCATGACTCTGATCACTTATGCGCTCTGATTATTCGTTTTTCATCTATGTCATAAGCTTTTCACTCTGAACTCTTATATGATTTAGCTCAGAATCTAGACTTTACTAACGTTTTCATCAAGTATTAGATTCAGGGGGAGCTAAGCTCAGAATCAAGCAGTGACTTGAATTCAGAATGAGCAAGATAAACTATTCACATCAGGATAAGTCTTATTCTATATCTCTAAACTCTGAGTGAATTCAGTTTAATGTTTAAGAATTGTTCATCAAAAATCTTAGTTTTTTCATCATCAAAAAGGGGGAGATTGTAAGATCAAGTTTTGATCTAGTAGTACAACACTATGTTTTGATGATTACAAGTTAACCTTTTGATATGAACAATTGTGGTACTCTAACGTGTTTTTCTGAGTGTGCTATTTACAGGCTCTGACCCTGACTCAATTTCACACAAATCAGAAGCACTGTGTATAAAGGGTAACCCAAGCAACGCTTTCGCATTCACCATGTTCAGTATGAACAGTGGAAAAGCTTCAGAAGATCTGAAGCTATACAAACTCTGATGAGGACTCAGTCGCTAGAAGCTCTGATGATCCAGAAGTTCTGACAACCAAGAAACACTGAAGGTTCAGATGTTCCGATGGTGTAGAAGACTCTGAAGATCCAGAAGCTGAATAGTGGAAACTCTGAAGTCCAGAAGCAAGAAACTCTGAAGGCCATGTTCTTCCCTCTGAGTTCAGAATCAGAAGATACAATGGTCAGAGGATCTGTGCTTTCCCTCTGACTCTGATCAACCTGCTTCACAAGTTCCAATACGAAGCATTCCTCTGATCAGAAGTCTCCTAGGTTAAAAGGTCAAGTCGCTATCCAAGTACAAAAGCAAGTGTACCTTCCTGACGACCTACCTAACGTTCTCAGCCACAGCAGAAGCTGGATTTTCCAGAACTGCCCTCCAACGGTAGCATTTCCATGCAACGCTCAACCCTAATCCTTGGAGTATATATAGAGGCTGAAGATTGAAAGAAGCGGCTTGAGAAAAGAAGAAGAAAAAAAATATACAAGAAGCAATACACACGCGCAAGACATATTCTAAGCTTTCTTTTATCTTGTAATTTATTTTAGTTTACACTCAGCTTATTCAGAAGCAAACCCTTGTAAACACCAACCTCAAACAGTTGTTTGATTTTCCTTTAGGAGATCAAGGTTGATCGGATCCTAGAGAAGACTAAGAGAGTGAATCTTAGTGTGAGCTAAGTCAGTGTAATTGTTAGTCACTTGTAGGTTTCAAGTGCAGTTGTAACTCTTACCTGATTAGTGGATTGCCTTCATTCTAAGAAGGAAGAAATCACCTTAACGGGTGGACTGGAGTAGCTTGAGTGATTTATCAAGTGAACCAGGATAAAATCCTTGTGTGCTTTTCTATCTCTATCTTTTGCACTTAGTTCTCGAAAAGATTTGTTAAAATCTTTAAGGTGGTAGTTTTTGTACTGAAAACGTTATTCAAACCCCCCCTTTCTACCGTTTTTCATACCTTCAACTCGGTGTACCGGTTTGACAAGTGAGTGAGTAAAAAAAAAATTAAGACTCAAAACGACGTGTGATGCAGCAAAGGGGGAAAAAGCTGCAGTGAAGTTTCTAATTTTGCTCCATCAATTAGCTGCTGCAGTCCCCTTCAAAGTTCAAAATGAAGAAGAATAATAAGAAAGAGAAGAGGATGAAGGACAAATAAATCTTGCATGGAAGAAACATGGTTCGTGACTTCAAAATGAGAATGCCATTATTGAGTAGCAGCCTTGGTCCACTTCAGATCTGTTGCAGAAAAAAACGAGGCAGCAGGGAGAGAAGAAAGAGAGGCACAGCCACACAAAGGAAAGTTAATTGTGTAGGTTAATGTGTTAGCTTTTAGGGTTTTCAATTTTGTGGGCTTGTTTGTTTTGGCCCAATCTTAGTTTTTAATATCTACCTTTTAAATATGAAGTTTCATGTGGTGTGGGGCGGAACTAAATCTTTTTTTTTAAAAAAAAAAAAAAGTACCCCCTCTGTAAAGAACGATTATAATAAATAAGCTTAATTGCACTTTTGGTCCCCCAACTATGGCCTTTCTGCGAAAATCGTCCCTAAACTTCAAAATTAGCAAAACTCGTCCCTCAACTATACACACAGTTGCACTTTTGGTCTTCCGTTAGCATTCCGTCAGAAATCTAACAGATTACTGATGTGGTATTATTTAATAATATTTTAATTGAAAAATATTAATAATATAATTAAGGCTTAATTGCACTTTTGGTCCCCCACGAAAGCGATATGTGTCATTAGAGTCCCTAAACTTTAAAAATCCCATTTTGCCTCCCTGACGTTAACCCCCGTTAGCACTTTTGGTCCCTCCTCACTTTTCCATCCAAAAACTAACGTTTTCTGGATTTTTCCAGAAAAATTCATCCACTTCTTCATCTTCTTCATACATCCTTCAATCATCTTCATCATACTCTTCATCTTCTTCATTTTTTTTCCAGAAAATCTAAGTTCTTCAAAACCAAAAACTCTACAACCTTCATTCTTTCTTCATCTTCCCAAATTCATCATCTCCAAGCTTCACTAAGAATACCATAACCCCCATAGGTCTTCTCCAGAAAATCCAAGTTCTTCAAACTCAAAAATATCAAACCTCAATTTTTTTCCAAATTTTTTCATCTTCTTCCTCTATCTTCAAAATCTTCATCATACACTTAGCAAACAACCACCACAAAAATCCTCAAACCATCAATAACTGACACATTGAATCTGTTATACCTTAAAAAAATAAAATATGTGCTCGTTAATTATAGTCCAGGAAACTTTGGACCAAGTTAATTGATTATTTGCAACTTTGCAACCACAAATCAATGACCCCACGACCCATGATTAATTTCTCTCATTCTCTGTCAATCTTGTAGCACAATTTTTGAATGGCAAGCCAAGGCCGAGACACTTAGAATTGGTTACCTTTGCTGATAAACCCAATTAAATGTTGATTAAAGCAAATTGGAAATTCAAAGGACGACTCAAAAACCCTTCTCTGCCAGTTTCCAAAGCATGTCCTGTATCTACACCACAGTTTCCAGAACCTTCTCCCTCCCATGCTCAGATCTGTGACTTCTCTACCATCCTCAGATCTGCGAGACCTATAACCCACTATCATGATCTGCGACTTCTCCACCATCCTTCTTCTCCTTTTCATCGATCTGTGAAGATGGAGAAGATGGGTTCTGTTTCTAATCATTAATTTAGGGTGTAACTATGCATATAATTAATTTAGGGATGGGTTCTGGTGCAGGGAAAGGGCGAGATGGGTTATGTTTCTTAATTTAGGGATGAAGAAGATGAATGATGGGATCTGAAATTCTGGAATTTGGGTTCTGAAGGAAGAAGTTGAAGATGAATTTAGGGTTAAGATGAAAGAAGAAGATTTAATTAACTAATTCACTAATCATTAATTAATAAATAGGTATTTTTGAATTTCTTAAAAATACTTTTGTTTTTTTTTTTAAAAAACCTGCTGTTATTTAATTAAATTTTTTTTTTCAGTTAAAATTAATTAAGAAAGGCCATGTCATCATTTTCAGTTAGATTTCTGACGGAATGCTAACGGAAGACCAAAAGTGCAACTGTGTGTATAGTTGAGGGACGAGTTTTGCTAATTTTGAAGTTTAGGGACGATTTTCGCAGGAAGGCCATAGTTGGGGGACCAAAAGTGCAATTAAGCCTAATAAATATAGTATACATATTTTTTTAAGTAATATAGTATACATATTGTTTTGTTAACAAAGATAGTATATACTATTAATAGTTTAATATATGTTTACATATATATTATTTAAAAAATGAAATTTACCGCGTATACCGAGTCAAACGGTTCAACCAATGACTCAGTGGTTCGACCATTAACTCATCAACCCGGTACCCCGACCGAGTCGCTCACCGGTCCGAGTTTAATAACACTAATTTCATCCAATCACCGTTTTCGTGCTGCGGGTGCTGTGCTAGTTCTTGTGTGAAGTTAGGTAGGTTTTGGGAGTCTGAAGTGGTAAGAATTAAAGCATATCCAATGGTAGTATCTAATGTTAAATACGTACTCATATAAGTATCTATTACCATTGAAGTACATATTGAATTCCTACATGGTAAAGATGAGTTTGTGAGAATATATACTCTACACTAGACTTGAAAAGTGAGCTTGTATTTATTTCAAGCACTTACAATTAATATAATTAGATTATATATATAATTAGATTGTGTTTTAGTTTTTTAATATTTTAATTTTTTTAAATTCAGAATTATTATGAATTCGATTTTTCAATATTTCATTTTTTTCAATTATTTCATTTTGTATTATTTAAAACTTAAGTTGCAAATATAATTAATTAAAATAGAGGTAAATAATAAAATATACAAATGTGATGTTGATTGTGTGATCCACTATAGAAACTTTTAAGAGTTGTTGGGTTGGAGTAAAAAGTTATTAAAGTTGTATAGATGATGTGACAATATGGGGAATTGTAAAAAATGAAGTGTAGATATTTTAGTGAGTATGATGGATGTAGATGCTCTTAGTGAAGACCCTGAATTAGAACCAATTTACTAACATTATTAATATTTTCCTATAAAAAATATTAGGTTTTGGGATGATAACAGAAACTGAAAGAGGGAAAAAGAGAGAAATAGACATTGAATCTGTAAACTTAATTTCTATTATGAAAAGCTAAGTATTACAATAGAGTGTGATCCTCTTATATAGAGTGTTGGTGGCCTGCAGAGCAAGTTAACTAGGCTGTAACAGAATGCTAACTATTGTAACTGAAGCCTAACAGAATTCCTAACAGAATTCTAACCACTAACAACTAACTATACAACTGTCAATACAGCTGGCGATATTTCATATCCTGAGCTACCCTTATTACACTTATACACCCCCGCAAGCTGAAGTGGGTTGGACAAACTTGTGTTTGTCAAACACACTCAGTTTGTCTCTAAGAAACTGAAACCTAGTAGGAGACAAAGCTTTGGTAAAAATGTCAGCCCTTTGATGCTCAGAAGAAACATGTTGAACTATAAACTGTTTGGCCTGAACCTTCTCTCGAACAAAAAATATATCCATCTCCATGTGTTTGGTGCGAGTGTGAAGAATGAGATTATGAGTTAGCAGCACAGTACTCATATTATCACACAAAACCAGAGGTGTTTGAAAAGGAATCTGTAACTCAGTGAGTAAGGATTGCGCCCAAAGAAGTTTTGTTGTTGTATTAGCTAGACTGCGATATTCTGCTTCAGTGCTGGACCTGGCTACTAGAGTTTGCTTCTTGGTTGTCCAGGAAATGAGATTAGGTCCAAGAAAAACACAAGATCCAGATGTAGACGTATAAGTGTCTTACTTCCTCTTGAGAGGAAAAATCCAAGTAAAACGAGTGAAAGCATCTACACAGGTTAAGAAATAAACCTCAGGAAGATTCTATGGAGGAAGGCCCTATAGATCTGCAAACACTAACTCAAAAGGCGTAGAGTAAATGGTAGAGGATAGGGTAGAAGGCAATCTATGAGATTTTCCAAGACAACAAGCTTTGTAGAAAGAAACTATACTTTTATTACAAGGAACATAAATATTACACCGATTTAAAGCTTGCTTGAGTACATCATGATGGGGATGTCCCATCCTGTAATGCCACAAGTCATACACAGAAAAATGATTACTAGGAGTACTATTACAAGTATCTCTACTTAGAGAGTGAGACTGAACAGTAGAAGAAACAGTAGGTAAACTATTACAATAGGAAACAACACTAGTAGCAAAAACTGTTTTATTTGGCTGAGGCTGAGAAACAATTGCAGCTTGAGGACTCTGAAAAGAAGGCTTGACTTGAGACAAGGAAGCTTGAGTAAGTGGTCTATCAAAAGAGTAGATGCCATCTTCACCCACACTGCCTTTGAGCAAAAGTTCAGAGGTGTCCTGATTTCGAACACAACAGTAAGTAGCATGAAAGGAGAAATAAACATTACTATCCCTAGCTAACCTACTTACAGAGACTAAATTCTTTGTAATAGAAGGAAATAAAAGAAGCTTATTAAGAAGCAAAACAACTGTAGGATTAAAGGTTGAGGGAATAGAGGCTGAACCTATAGATTGGATAGGCAAGCCCTGGCCATTACCCATGTAAATCTGATATGAAGAGCTCACTGAAGTGTTATCCACCATAACAACTGAATTATTGGTGACATGGTGTGTGGCACCAGAATCTGGGAACCATTGCACTGATGTAGTTGCTGCAGTAGGTGTGAACTGAGAAGGGACAGTTGCAAGCATGGCTTGAGGTTGAGGATAGTGAGGAGTAGAGTTGGTCCTGAAACCTTGTGCTGCAAGTTGCTGTGGTCTGGCAGATAATTGGGAGCCCCATGCACCTTGAAAAGAAGAGGGAGGCACACACCATGGAACAAGAGAACTTGGCATCCCAACCCCAAAACTAGCATAGGGACCAAAACCCCCAAATTGAGCTCCATAAAATCCCAAATTTGCACCAGGAAACCATAAATTTGTATAGGGACCAAACCCCCTAAATTGAGCTTGTGGAAACCCTAAATTCCCAAATGGAGCTCCAGAAAATCCCAAATTGGTACCTGAAGACGAGTTTCCATAATTGGATTGGCCAATTGCTCCACTAGAAGCAGCATTGGGCTTCGACCAACACGAAGCAAGATCGAGTCCATACGTTTTACAGTATGTGCACAGCAGATTGTTGTGACCTCTCTCACGGTCGCACCCTCGACCATAGCTTCCACTATAGTTGTTGTTCCCTTGAGTTCCTGCGTCGCTAATTGCGACTACGACGGTGGCTGCCACGTCGTTGACGGAGGTGGATTAGGTTGTGGTGGTGGTTGCGACACCGGTGATGGTGCCGGAGGAGGGATCGAAGGGACCTGGGGAGGAGCTTGTGCAAGAAACATCGAAGCTGCAGAATCTGCGTGATTTTTCTTCTTTATGCGCTCTAGTCGAGCTTCATGAGCAATCACCATTGCTTCGACTTCGGAAATGGTGAAGAATGTGTCCCGACTGTAAATCACAATCATCAACGCACTAAACTCATCAGGAAGACCATCAAAGATGGCTTCAAGATGATCGTGAAACTGAACGGGTTCCCCAATTGATGTCAGAGTGTTGACAATGGTCTTGATTCGTTTGAGATACTCTGAAGCAGTCTTCGATCCTTTGGAGATGTTCTTCAACTTTGAGCGCAATTGAGTGGACTATGCTCTTGAATGCGCATTGAAGAACGTGTGAATTTCCTCCCAGATTTGCCAGAATGGCGACACTTCACCAAAGTGGGAAGAAGAGAAGCATATAACGTTGAGACCAACCACGTGAAAAGCGTGGAATCTTGTTGCTCCCACTCTGTGTATGCTGGATTCTCCGATTCAGCTACACGATCTTCTTCTGACAAAAAACAAACTGGAATTTGAACTGGATCTTGGATGAACTTCTGCAATTTGTGTGCCCTAATTACTCCTTCAACCAACTATTTCCAGGAGTAGAAATTTGTGTCATCAAGCTCGATGACAGCATGAGTCAAAGCCTTCTCATGCGAAGAAGAAGAGAGAAGTAAGAAAGAAGAAGATAGCGAGGAAGAAGAAGAAGATTACGCCATGGATCCTGAACCTATGCTCTTGATACCATGATAACAGAAACTGAAAGAGGGAAAAAGAGAGAAATAGACATTGAATCTGTAAACTGAATTTCTATTATGAAAAGCTAAGTATTACAATAGAGTGTGATCCTCTTATATAGAGTGCTGGTAGCTTGCAGAGCAAGTTAACCAGGCTGTAACAGAATGCTAACTATTGTAACTGAAGCCTAACAGAATTCCTAATAGAACTCTAACCACTAACAACTAACTATACAGTTGTCAATACAGCTGGCGATATTTCATATCCTGAGCTACCCTTATTACACTTATATGGGAGACACTCACAGCATTTTAATCACTTTTTTTTTAAAGCTGAATTCATTCCAAGAAAAATCAAACGGACCCAAAAGGCCATACATCATTCATAATAATAGCATGAAGTTTTAGTAAAATCTCCTCAATCCAAACAGTGTTGAGCAATTAACTAGCTCTTGTCAGAAAAGTATTTGACAAAATAGTAATCAAATAAGATCTTAAGTTTCAAACTTACTTTCAGAATTTCAAATTTCTGAAAGTGTAAAACTTATTTGCTTTCAAAAGTTCATATTTTCAAAGTGTAATTCATAAGAAAAAACTCTGCACATACGGAAGTTCAAGAAAGCTATTTGTTTTACTCATGGAATTTCAAAATTAAAAATTGTAAAGTTTATGTTTTCAGGATTTCAAATTTTGGAGATGTAATATATAAGATTTTTTTTAACAATTTCATGGAATTTTAACTTCTAGATGCAAGAAGAACTTCAATTTCAAAAGTGTAAATTTAAGGGCGTGAACGAATTACGTAGCTTATATATTTAATTTAAGAATATTATACCAATTAATTTTTCATAGAAATTAATCTGTTTTTTTAAAAGAATCATTAAGCGTGTATAAAGTCATTTTGGAGAATACATAAAGGAATACACCCTTTTATTTGTTGGAGTGAGAGCGGTATTATGTAGCAAAAATGGACCTGTGATTATTTATGAAGAAGGCCTAAATTAATGTATTAAGTTCTTTGACAAAAAACGGTAGATTTCAAAAAACGCTCTTTAACAACATGAAACCCTTCGTCATAAAAGCAGCTTATAGAGGGACCAAAAAGAGGTGTGCTTATACTTTAATATACTATATCTCTGTTTTTCGTCCTTTAAAAAATCCCGTTTTTCATTCTCAACATATCTCATGTTTTGTTTTTAATCATTGTCGTGAAGTTTTTCATATAATACTAATAGAAGCAATTTCAAGAACGCCTTTCATCTATGAGATTTTGTGCCAATATCTTCCTTCTTAAATCTCTCAAACCCTGGTGTAGAATCATGATTGTCTTCATCACATGCATCACTAAGAAGTTCTTCAGTTTGATGGCCATCATTAATCTCATGCATTATAGACACTCTGCTTCATTACCACTAGGGGTGGCAAAATGGGCTAGGCCCGCTGGGCCAGCCCGTTTGGCCCACCTTTTTTGACGGGTTGGGTTGGGATTTTGAACCCAAATTTAAAAGTGGGTCAACCCAACCCAACCCGTATTTTGGCGGGTTAATGACGGGTTGGGTTGGGTTACTGCCAACCCATTTTTCACTTTTTTTTTGAAATTTTTTTTCTATTTTTATTCTTTCAGTAGATTATTGTAACGTGCGCATATAATATGACAAACCTAAACTAAAAAAAAAACTATTTTGAAAACTAGTCAATGACCTTCTATGGATTCACCTATATAAGTTGCAGCTCTTATTCGTAGGTTATATTTTGTCTAAAACTTTCATGCCTACTCGACATTATATTTTATAATTGTTGGTCGACTATTATTGGCTAAAGTAAACTCTTGTTGATGATTGTAAAACACATTTAGTGATGTTAAGTAATATTAAATGAGTGTGTATCAAAGAAAAATGACATTTATCAATGATATGATGAAGGTTATTGAAACTTACACTTGATAGTTGCTAGTGAGGTTATAGTTTTACAACTTTTAATAACCACACATGATAAATATTTTTTTGGTATTGCTATTGGTGAGACTTTCTAGTTGAACTCATAACATTTAAAGATAAAGAACAAGTATGATTCTACTTTTTTCATGTGTCAACATATAAAATGTGAAAGATTGCTTAAAATTTCTCATTGCACATCTTTTTTTATTTCACCAAATTTTCTAAGTGGGCTAACCCGTCAACCAGTTTTCCCGCCAAAATATGGGTTGGGTTGAGACTTTGAACCCAAATACCAAAAGTGGGATAGCCCAACCCAACCCGCATTTTGGCGGGTTAGTGGCGGGTTGGGCCCAGCCCGGCCCGCCAACCCATATTGCCACCCCTAATTACCACCATCAACAGGTACCTTTCTCTTCTTGGTTGTTGACTTACACTTTTTTGGTCTCATATGTTTTCTTTTTGGTGTTATTTTCATTGTAACCTTCTTTTTGGATAAAAATTTGATTTCAATGACTAAAAACATAACAATTGTTATGTTGGGATGAAAATTTGATATTTTTTTAAAAAGGACTAAAAATAAAAGGAGGGTAGATTATAAGGACAAACACATATTTAAGCCTACTTTAAATTTTAAACCCCATCACTAAATTATAGTACATATGTATTATACACAAGTTTGTTTTCTTTTTGTTTCTCCCATTAGAAGTTAATATGATTGATCGTTTATATAAAGCTGCTATACATGGTGACTCTTTATGCTTTACACACATATATGAAATATTTGTATATATATATACACACCAAAAAAAAAAGGAAAAAAATGAGAAATTTGCATTTTAAGTGTTTGGAATAGCTGATACCTTTTCTTGGCTCCCATGTTATATTAATTGGGCCCGTTTGGTACAATATATAGTATAAGGCCTAATAGTATAAGGCCTGATTGTATTAGGCCTGATAGGATAAGACCTGATAAAATTTTAATATTATACAACGTTTGGTCATACACAGTATAATTTGGTGGCAACACTGTTAATGTGGTAGTGGTGGTATTGAAAGGTGATGGTGGTGGCAGTGGTGGTGGATGGTGGTGGCGGCGGTAGGTGCAGTGACAGTGGTGGTGGATGGTGATGTTGGTGGCGGTGGTTGTAGAGGGTGGGGGCGGCGACAGTGGTGGTGGTGGTAGTGGCAACGGTGGTGGTAGTGGTGGCAGTAGTGGCGGCGGAGATGGTGGAGGGTGGTGGTAGTGGCGATAGCGATGACTAGAGCGTGATAGTGGTGGCAGTGGTGGTGGTGGCAGTGACAGTGGCGGCGATAGTGGTGGAGGCAGTGGTGGTGGAGGGTGGTTGTGGTGGCGGCGACGGTGATGGTGGAAGCCGTGGTTGTGATGGTGGTGGTGGTGCCGACGACGATGGTGGTGGTGCCGACGACGATGGTGGTGGTAGTGACGGTGGTGGTGGTGGTAGTGGTGGCGGCGGTGGTGGTGGAGGGTGGTTGTGGTGGTGGTGGCGGCGATAGTGGTGGTGGTGGAAGTGGTGGTGGTAGTGGATGGTGGTTGTGGTCGCACCGGCAGTGGTGGTGGTGGTTGTGCCGGCGACGGTGGTGTCGGCAGTGGCGGTGGTGGAGGCGGTGGTGGTGGTGGCGGCGACGGTGATGGTGGTGGAGGTGGTTGTGGTGGAGGGTGGTTGTGGTGGCGGTTGATTAAATATATTGAAGTAGTTTATACATTGGACTCTTATCATGCCTTATCCATCATCTATAAGGTGGATTAAATAATCAATCATTTTGATGTATAAGAGGAGATTGATGTATAAGCTTATACAATACAATGTGAGCACCAAACAATGGATAAGCCCATAATATATTGTATAAGCTTATACAATCATGTCTAATACGGTGTACCAAACGAGCCCTTAATTTATGTTGATGATGGAGGTATGGATAAAAAAACACCGCGCTATTTGTTTATTTCCCACGCCTGTGCTTGTTCATAAAGTTTAATGTCATATCATCATGTAGAATATAAATATATACTGAATGATCAATCATAATAGTAGGTTTTGCGTTTCCGTATCATTATCTTGTAAATCAAGGATATGATTTTTTGGTTACAAAAATGGTAGAACAGAGAGAAAACACCTCCAGACTACCGGGTAGGGCGCCAGTGGTATGCTGGGAAGGTCAGCAGAGGTCCACCTCTAAAAGAAGCGTTAGGGGATCTCCTCGATGAGGGTTACCCACCAATTGAAATTTTACTGACCCCAGGGGAATTCGAACCCTCGAATTTTGGAAGGTGAGAGCTAAATCCGGAATCTAAAGCCAGCTGTACCAACCCATATTGGCAAGGATATTATTTATCTTGTTGTTGGCCCAATATTTTGGCCCAAAAAGAGAAAAAAAAAACGCATTTGGCCCAAAGCACACAAGGTAGTCGAATTTGGACTAAAGAAAGGAAAGGAAAAATGCACCAAGTTAAAGAGGCAGCCGAATTCGACAATAGGAACTATTGCTACAAACATGGGCACATTTAACACGTGCAGCATTGACCAAGTCGGATTCTCACCACGTTGGTCAAACACGTGGCTAGGAAGCGGTTGAAGCAGTTGAGGCACACGATCTCCTCCATTGCACAAAGGACTTCCAAAACCAACTCCAGATCGTGGGAAGAGGGGATTAGACCCACTAACCCATCCAAGGAGAAGAAGAAAACCGCCAAGGATATGCTCTATAAATGGGAGAATTCAAGTCAGAAAAAAGGGTTCCCAACTCAACTCTAAAAAACTTACTAAAAAGCTCTAATGTCCGCATCAATGAGACTCAAGGAGCAAGACGTGATGATGGAGGAGTATGTTGCAGAACCAAATGTTTATCTTTCTTGCATTTACGCTTGTAGCGTCGCTTGTTAATTTCACTAGTCCTGTTGCTTAATTTCCTGTCGAAATTTACGTTCCCTGCAGTTTTCTTTTCACTTTGTTGCATTGTGATCTTCATGTAATTGACCCGTGTTTAATGAAATCCAATTTCTTTTGAATCGTGCATTGTTGTCGAAAAACATCAACTCACACACAACACTTTGGCAAGACGTTTTCCCAAAAGGACCCCGAATCTAAACTTCCTTTAGTCGAACTAAGAGGATATTTGTTTACCAAAAACCACCGTAAACAAATTGGCACGCCCAGTGGGACCGTTTTTGTGAAAACTAAGTTTTACAGAAGCGTTTTGTGTGTTTGGTTTATTGCATGCTATTTGGTATTTGTTACTTGCCTTGATTGTGATTTACGTTTTTTATGCACCTGAGAAGTGGTAAGACTGTAAGTATGGCAAGCAATCGAGGAAGAACCTCCCCCCAAGGGTCTAACGTGGGCAATCAGAGTAGCCCCGGGGGAAGTAGCGGTAACAATAATGAAGAAGTATCCACTGGAATGGGGCCTGGCACCACTATGCCAACCCAGAATGTGATGATTTCTGCAGTTGCAGAAATACCCGTGTCTACGTCAGTGCAGGCACAAATTGTCCCAACGGTGACAAGGGGAGTGGTAAACCTGCCACCAACCTCATTTACACAGAATGTCTCTTTGCCCGTGAGAGACATGCCTTTTGGTATGCCTGCATCTATGATGAAAGGCGTACAAGGTACCTATTCGACATTCTCCGAGAATATTCCCTCATTCAGCATACCCGCCTTTGGGGCGAATGGGACAATGTTGAACTTAGGAAGTCGAGTTAGTCCTCCTGGCCCTACCCCTGGGCCCAGTTCACAAATTTATTTGTCCACAGGTATGAACTCTGGTTCACTTCAAGCCATTAGGCAGCAAGTGGATGATAGCAACCATGAGATGATTAACATGCTATCTCGACAGATAGGTGAAATAATTAACCCCGTGCTCCAAAATAATAATGCAAATAATCAGCATCTAGCACATCAGATGGATCGTTTGGCTACAGTCCTGGGGGCACCAGTCGAAATCCAACCGGCACCAGGGATTAATCAAACCCCATTGCCTAATCATGTCCCAGCTCCTGTGCGCTATCAAGCGCCACAACACCAAGATTTGGGGGCAAACCCTTTGTTTAGGGGAAATGAGGGAGTGCAACCACCATTGCAAAATGTGTATATGGTGAACAGGGATGAACACGCTGATGGTGTGCTGGAAAGAATGCAACAACAGAACGCTGGGGGGCAACAAAATGTTGCTGCGGTAGTGGAACAATTGTTGAACCAACATGGCTTCAATGTAGGTTTCGCAAATAGGCCCCATTTCGTATCAGCCTTTACAGAAGAAGTTCTCGAATCTGAACTTCCTCGAGGCTGGAAGGTCCCTAAGTTCACCAAGTTCTCTGGGGATTCAGGAGAGTCTACTGTAGAGCACATAGCCAGGTACCAGATTGAAGCAGGGGACTTAGCCATCAATGAAAATTTGAAAATGAAGTACTTCCCAAGTTCTTTAACTAAGAATGCGTCTACCTGGTTTACCACTCTCGCCCCAAGGTCAGTCCATACATGGGCTCAATTGGAAAGAATTTTCCATGAACAATTCTTTAGGGGAGAGTGCAAGGTGAGTTTGAAGGATTTGGCTAGTGTCAAAAGGAAGACAGCAGAGTCCATTGATGATTATCTAAATAGGTTTAGGATGCTTAAATCTCGATGTTTCACTCATGTCCCTGAACATGAGCTAGTTGTCTTAGCCGCTGGTGGTCTAGAGTATTCTATTAGAAAGAAAATCGATACTCAATATATTCGAGATATATCCCTACTCGCAGACAGAGTGAGGCACATCGAATTATTAAAGGCTGAAAAGTCTGAAGAAAAGGCCAAGACTACTAAGTGGCCAAAGAAAGAAAAAGTAGCGTACATAGACACTGATCCAGTGTGTCAAAATCCGTGTGTCTATCGAGAAGTCCCTGCAAATGTTGACATAAATGATGTCAATCTGGCTGAGCTCCAGCCAGGCGATCCTTATGTTTGTAAAGCATTGAAACCATATGAAAACAAACTTGGGGAAGAAATCCCCAAAGATGCTACTCCTGCTGTGAAAACTTATACTTTTGATTTGACCAAATGTGATGCAATTTATGATATACTTGTGTCTGATGGTTTGCTTGTGGTCCCTAAAGACCAAAAGCTTCCTTCTCCTGAACAAAGGAAAGGAAAGAAATATTGTAAATATCACAACTTTTTTGGTCATTGGACCTCACAGTGTGTTCGTTTCAGGGACCTTGTGCAGGGGGCATTGGATTCAGGGAGACTCAAGTATGATGAGAAAGCTAAAGGCCAAATGAAGATTGACTCTGATCCGTTGCAGGTAGCTGAGGCCAACTATGTGGAACCTTTCTATATTGGCATGGTCGACATTTCTGAAAAGCTAGATCTGGGCCTGACACTCGGGGAGGCAAAGAAGGAAAACATTGTTGTCGAGGAACCCGAGATCGAGAAAGAAGTGAGCTTAGATGAAGTTTACCCCAAGGTTGGAGAAACTCTTGTTGAATTTCTATCCCGGAGCAAAGATGGCGAGAAAGAAGTCATGCTGTGCCCTCGATGCAGCGCCGTCTTCGACAAGTCCGCAGCCAAAGCCTACCAAGATTCTGAAATGAAAAAACATTATCAGAAGAAAGCGCCTGTGTCTAGGAGACTGAAGTATCCCCACGAGGAGTGGGTTGAGAGAGATCAGGAACTCGATGGCCATAAAGGCCAGAAGTTAAGAGGCAAGGACAAGACTTACGTCCCTGATGCTGGATTACCAAAAAACCAATGGTTCAGGCCAGCACCTCCGAGGCCAAAACAACACCAAAGGTGGCAGAAAATCGACTTGGGCCAGGGGTCTTCTTACATCAACAATTCCCGCGTGTCGCGAAGCTACTCCTATGGCTCCGGGAACTATTATGCTCCTGAGCAAATGACAAGAACTCAGTTCAGACGTTTCCTGAGGAAAAGGAAAGCTGAAAGGGAAAGAGGTGGCAAGTTTCGTTCACTATGGGACATAAAGCCAGAAGACAATCCTAGCAATGAACCTAGCGTGGCGTCGATTATCAATCAGCTGGACCACGCCATCAAACAGGGAACAATTGTGCCTCCAAACCCGGCCAAGGAGAAGGGAAAAGATGTTGTTGAAGATGAGGATGAAGACATGCTAGAAGATTTCGATGACAGTGATGGAGAGGACCTCAACATCATTTGCATAGTGTCTATCTTACCTACAGAATTCGATAGAATCTCAGAGGTTACTGAAAGCGAGGAAGACTACTATGTCGAGGAAGAGTCAGATGATAACCCTTTGTGTTATTATGTGATGCAGAAAGGATCTGTCGAGGATGAGAGAGCTATTTTCCAGAGGCCAACCGAACAGATGAAGAGCCATTTGAAGCCACTATTTGTGTGGGCTAAAGTCGAGGAGAAAGGAGTTAACAAAGTCCTTGTCGACGGAGGAGCTGCGATCAATCTGATGCCTAAGTTCATGCTCAAGAAGTTGAGCAAAACTGAAGCAGATCTAATCCCACATGATATGGTACTTTCTGACTATGAAGGAAAGACGGGTTCTTCTCTGGGGGCAATCATGTTGAATATAACCGTAGGAACGGTGGCCCGCTCCACATTGTTCATCGTAGTCCCTTCAAAGGCAAATTACAATTTGCTGCTGGGGAGAGAATGGATTCATAGCGTGGGGGCAGTGCCCTCAACTTTGCACCAACGTATATCCATTTGGAAATCTGATGGGGTCGTCGAGAATGTACAAGCAGATCAAAGCTATTATTTAGCAGAGACAAGCTACGTTGGCAAAAAGAATTTCGAGAAGAGCTTAGCCACAATTGCTTCTTTGGACACAGTGGCCAATCAATATTTCAATCCATACTCAGAGTACTCAGTAACATTGGACCCCATCCGGGGGCTAAACCTCAATGAAGCGTGCAAACCTGATGCCATGAGTGGATGACGCAGTGATGAAGAAAAAGATGCCACTACTGAGTGGCAAAACGATGGTAAAAATGATTAATTCGAGCATTGCTCGAATTTCGGCTTATGCAGCCGAAAATAGAGTGAGAGCGGCTTTAGAGGCCGCGAAAATGGCCAAAGAAATGGCTATTGACGAAGCTGATGTCTCAATTCTGCCTGTCGAGATGATACTTCAGGAGGAGGCAACAATAAATAAGGATAACACGTGCTCGGAAGAAGACGAGCAAAGCGCCGAAGAATTCGAAGATCTCCGCAATTTGAGGCTAGATTGCATCTATGATGATAGTCCCTTGGGTTTCGAGAAACTAGTGATCGACGTTTCCAAGAAAATGGAAGCACAGGATCCTTTGGAAGAAGTGGATTTGGGTGATGGCTCAGAGAAGAAACCAACATACATCAGCGCTCTAATTGACCCTGAGTTGAAGGATAGGATGGTGAAATTACTCAAAGAATTCAAAGAATGTTTCGCTTGGGACTACGATGAAATTCCAGGACTTAGTCGAGAACTGGTGGAATTGCAGTTACCCATCAAGGAAGACAAAAAACCAGTCAAGCAATTACCCAGGAGGTTCCATTCAGATGTGTTGGTAAAAATTAAGGAAGAAATCGAAAGGCTCCTTAGGTGCAAATTTATCAGAACAGCTCGATATGTGGATTGGTTAGCCAACGTGGTCCCAGTGATCAAGAAGAATGGAAAGATGAGAGTTTGCATTGACTTTCGAGATCTTAACGCTGCCACTCCAAAAGACGAGTATCACATGCCCATTGCCGAAATGATGGTGGATTCAGCTGCTGGTCACGAATACCTAAGTTTGTTGGATGGTTATTCAGGCTACAACCAAATCTTCATAGCGGAGGAGGATGTGTCGAAGACAGCTTTCGATGTCCTGGTGCCTTGGGGACATATGAGTGGGTGGTCATGCCATTTGGGTTGAAAAACGCTGGCGCGACCTACAAAAGGGTAATGAATACCATTTTTCATGATTTTATTGAAACTTTTATGCAGGTGTACATCGATGATATTGTGGTGAAATCCCCATCAAGGGATGACCATTTATTGCATCTAAGGAAATCCTTTGAGAGGATGAGAAAATATGGCTTGAAAATGAACCCCCTTAAATGTGCCTTTGGTGTTATTGCAGGTGATTTTTTGGGTTTTGTGGTGCATAAAAAGGGCATTGAGATCAACAAAAATAAAGCTAAAGTCATTCTCGACACGAGTCCACCAACCAGCAAGAAGCAGCTGCAATCATTACTGGGGAAGATTAACTTCCTAAGGAGATTCATTACCAACCTCAGCGAGAAGACCAAGTCATTTTCCTCGCTTCTTTGACTAAAGAAGGAAGATGTGTTCCGCTGGGAAGCAGAGCACCAAAAAGCATTCGATGAACTCAAAGAGTACCTGTCCAACCCACCTGTGATGGTACCACCCATAAGGGGGAGGCCAATGAAGCTGTATATCTCTGCCACAGATGAAACCATTGGAAGCATGTTGGCTCAAGAAGATGAAGATGGCAACGAGAGGGCCATTTTTTACTTAAGTAGGGTGTTGAACGGCGCAGAAACTCGATACACTATGATCGAGAAATTGTGCTTATGCTTGTACTTCTCATGTGTAAAGCTGAAATATTATATAAAGCCAATCGATGTAATGGTTTTTTCTCATTATGATATAATAAAGCACATGTTATCCAAACCTATCTTACACAGTCGAATTGGTAAATGGGCTTTGGCCCTAACCGAATATTCACTAACTTATGCCCCATTAAAAGCGATTAAGGGGCAAGCAGTGGCTGATTTCTTGGCGGATCACACTCTGCCTAAAGAAATCATAGCTTACGTAGGCATCCAACCTTGGAAGTTATTTTTCGACGGTTCTAGCCACAAAGACGGAACTGGAATTGGAATGTTCATAGTGTCCCCGCAGGGCATCCCTACTAAATTCAAATTCAGAATTGAGAATAATTGCTCAAATAATGAAGTTGAGTATGAGGCATTAATATCAGGCCTCGAGATCTTGCTAGCTCTCGGGGCAAAGAACGTTGTCATAAAAGGAGATTCTGAGTTGGTAGTAAAGCAGCTCACCAAAGAATACAAGTGTGTTAGCGAGAATTTAGCCAGATATTATGTAAAAGCAAATAATTTATTGGCTGAATTCAACGAGGTTGGAATAGGTCACGTTCCTAGAATGGAGAACCAAGAAGCCAATGAATTGGCACAGATAGAATTGGCACAGATAGCTTCCGGGTACAGGATAGATAAATTAAAATTGAAAGAGTTAATTAAGATCAAAGAAAAGCTGAGCCCTTTGGAACTCGACATTATGGTTATTGATAACCTAACTCCCAATGATTGGAGAAAGCCAATTGTCGAGTACTTGCAGAACCCAGTAGGGTCGACTGATAGAAAAGTCAAGTACAGGGCTCTAAGTTATACTATCCTAGGCAACGAGTTGTTCAAAAAGAACGTCGACGGTACTTTGCTGAAATGTTTAAGCGAGGGCGACGCATTCATAGCCGTATCAGCTGCTCACGATGGCCTGTGTGGTGCTCACCAAGCAGGGGCAAAAATGAAATGGATTCTGTTTAGGCAAGATTTGTATTGGCCAACCATCATGAAAGATTGCATCGAATATGAAAAAGGCTGTCAAGATTGTCAAAAACATTCAGGAATTCAACACGTGCCAGCTAGCGAATTACATTCTATTATCAAGCCATGGCCTTTTAGGGGATGGGCAATAGACTTAATTGGCGAAATTCACCCGGCCTCATCAAGGCAGCACAGATATATCATAGTGGCAGTCGATTATTCTACAGAACGTGACACAAGAAACGGTAATCGAGTTTATACAAAACCATATTGTGTATCGATTTGGATTACCAGAGTCAATCACGACGGACCAAGGCACAGTGTTCGTGGGACGCAAAGTGGCGGCCTTTGCAGAATCCTGGGGCATCAAACTCTTAACCTCGACCCCTTACTACGCTCAGGCAAATGGCCAAGTAGAGGCGGCCAATAAAATCCTAATAAGCTTAATCAAAAAACATGTAGGTCGAAAACCAAAAAGCTGGCATGAGTCTTTGAGCCAAGTCCTGTGGGCTTATAGGAATTCACCAAGGGAAGCAACAGGAACAACGCCTTTTCGATTGGCCTATGGCCAAGAAGCTGTGCTGCCCGCAGAAGTATATTTGCAATCGTGTAGAATTCAAAGACAAGAGGAAATCCCAAGCGTAGTTTATTGGAATATGATGCTAGATGAACTGGTCAACCTCGACGAAGAAAGAATCTCGGCACTAGACGTTCTAACAAGACAAAGGGATTGCATAGCTAAAGCATACAATAAAAGGGTTAAAGATCGATCTTTTGTCGCAGGAGACTACGTGTGGAAAGTTATCCTCCCAATGGATAAGAAGGATAGGGCTTACGGGAAATGGACCCCCAATTGGGAAGGTTCATGTAAAGTCGAAAAAACGTTACCTAATAATGCCTACGTGATTAAGGAATTGAGCAGTCAACGTCAGTGTGTTACGATAAATGGCAAGTATCTAAAAACATACAAGCCAATGTTGCACGAAATCAAAATCAAATGAAACATAAGCATTGAAATTGCCAAATCACTTTCATTGATCGAAAAAACATTACAGGTATGGAAAAATACAAATAAACTAGAAGCCTAAAAAGGAAAACTGGCTTTGTATCTGACGTATCTAGCTTGCATGGGTGCTAATCGATCCACCAACGCCGCCATTCGGTCCTCAAGTCGAGCCTTCTTTTGACGAGCAACCAGGTCTTCAAGGGAGGCTGCAGATATCTCGACGGCTAATCGAACAAGACCTTCCGGGTCTTGCTGATCCAAAGAGGCCTGGAGAAAATCGAATTTCTCCCTCCACTCATCTATTTGGTGTTCCTGAAAGAACACCATTACTGAAAGCTCTCGGAACTCTTCAAACAGAGGCTTGGCTTCCAAGAGAAGCCCCTGGAATTCCTGAAGAGGAATTCTAACACGCGCAATAACTGGCCGGTGAAGCAGTAGATCAATGAGCCCTAAAAGCTCATCAAGGCCAGCAGAGGATTCATACAGGTTCTGGAAAAGGTCATCCTGGAAAGCCAGGTCCCAGATACGACGAAGAATGAGCCTGCTATCCATAGTCAAAGAGAGAAGGTTCTCAGTTGCAGGAAGAAGATGATATTGGAAGGAAGAGAAGTTACTGATGAAAGACGAGTAAAAAACGGCTCCATTTATAATAGGGATGTAACAAACAGCCGCATTAATGCAAAGCATGCAGTTGCCAAAGCGTCAGCCAAACACGGCAAGCCACTTCAGCCACCACCGTAAGTGGAGGAAGTTCTTAAGTCGTTGAACAAGAACGTGATAAAAGAGCGTTATAAATTACTGCGGTTTCCAAGGAGATTTAGAAGATGAAAAGTTAGAGTAGATGCCAAGTTAAATGGTGTGAAACTCAGCAATACAACGCAGGAAATAATTTAACAAAGACTGAATCGACAATAAAATGCAAATCGAAAAGTAAAGCATGTCGAGTATCACCAATACTAAATTCATTCATTGATTAAATGTTGAACAGGATTACAGGAATGAACACTACAAGATTGGCAACAAAGGCCACAAAAATCCATGGCCACTACAACAAGCAATGATCATGAAACCTAAACCCTCGACTTGAAAGCTTCAAGTTGAACCCTGGCAGCAGCAATCCTAGAATCCAGGCTTTGCTTTACGCGCTGCTCCGCTGCAACCTCCTTAGAGAGTTGAGATGTCGATAACATCACATTTGTGCACTCGGCAGCTAGAGTATTCAGCCGGGAATTCACAGCTGGGCCTTCATCAATCAACATTGCCTTCTGCTTCTCGAGCCTTGCTACCTCCCTTTGAAGCTCATCCAGTCGAGCATCAACACTTGACAACTCAGCTGCTATAAGAGTTTTCCTAGCAGTCAGCTTGAGAATTTCGTCTTTCGCGGGCAAGAGTCCATTGGTGTTGGAAGCCACTTGTGCCTTTTTGGTCTCAATAAGTTGTTCCACCGCAAGGGCCTTGTCAAGTATGGCCATGATATCGACCAAGAGAGTCTGAAGCTCGACGAGAGCATCTGCCCGAGTTTGGTCAAGTCGTTGGCCCAATAGGAAGGCAAGCAGCTCCTTAACTTCCTGGCCTAGTCGAGGGTTAGCCCGAACCCCGTCGATGAAACCTTCATCGAAAATCAGCCTTTTCAACTTACCAAAAGCTTCCTCAATTTGTCCATCATTAACTACTCCACCAAACTGAGCAGGCTCAGTAGTTTCAGCTTGGCGTGGCGAAGAATCGAGATCCAGAGTGCCATCGAAGAAGCTCTGAAAGATGGAAAGAGGATCTTCAACCAAAAGGGCACTAAGCCTCTCACCGGAAGTGTTGGAAGAAGCAGCCGTCTTCGAAGAAGCTGAACCTCCCTTAGCATGAGGAGAAAGCAAAGCGACTCTGGCACCTTGTTGAAGTTGTTGAGGAGAAGGTTGAAGCTGTTGGGGAGAAGGTTGAAGCTGTTGGGGAGAAGTTTGAAGCTGTCGAGGAGAAGGTTCAGAATGAGTTGAGGCCGGAACATCAGCCTTTGGTGGGAGCATAACACCAATCACCTGGTCAGGCTGGATGATTTGAGGCACTTGATCCTCACCACCCTGTACCTCTACATGTGGTGCATTTTCTTCACGAGCAGGGGAAGGCATGTTCTGAATATCCTGCGGGGGAAAATTAGAAAGGTTATCTCGACATTCTTTGGTATAATAGGGTTCACGACCAGGATGCTGCCAAGCGATTGGCTTCGAGTTAAAATAAAAGGTCAACTTGTCCCACACAGGGTCCGACTCATTAGAGTCAAAACTCGAGCTCGAGGATTCTAAACTGCTCAAAGAGCTAGACGGGACAACTGGTGGGGGTTTAGAAGAAAACCATGTGGCTCGAGGCACAGCCATTTTAGACATGCCAACCCTCTGAAGAATAAAAGTGGAAATGATTGAGAGAGAAGAAAAGAAAGCAAATTGAGACAAGATGTGAATCATAATGATTTACCTTAGGGCCAGATTCTTTGAGAGGACTGGAACTGGTCGAACTCTTGGAGTGGTGGGAAGAGGAGCTGCCAGACTTACGACTAGACTTCTTCCTGGAGGTCTTCTTGGTCGGAGCCATCTCGACAGGAATATGTGTAGTGCCTTGAAGAAGAGGGCTGGAAGCTTGCTGATCAACACCTTGATCACCACCTTGCTGCATTTCCTCACGTTGGCTAGCTGACTTAGCCGGGGAAGGATTTTCCACAGTAAGTTCACCAGCACCTTTAGCCCTTTTCTGGCTTGCAGAAGTGGTAGGGGTGGCCCCTCGTTTTCGACTCTGAAACAAAAGGCAAATGATCACAAAGATATATATATATCGAATAAAGATCAAAGCTTCACAGGTTTCGGTATTACCTTAGGCATCTTGAGCTTATCAGCCAGAGTAACATCATCATCATCATCCTCAACTTCGATAGTAGCAGAAGTCACCCGAGGAGAAGCTTGAGGGGTCGGTCGCGGAATTGGCTCAGCTACAAAAGAAAAACAAAGGAAAATTAAGCCATAAGTATCGCAAAGATGCCAGGTCGAAATGATTACCTTGACCAATAAGCGTTCTTATCGATATGTGGTTGAAGATTTCGACCGGCACATGGAGAGGGAAATTCCATAGGTAACGCTTGGTCCAGGTCACCCGCTTCCGAGGGGGCAATGCGCTATGGTAAAAGTTTTTGATACTTACATGGTCAACCCACTTAGGAAGCACCACTGGAAAGGCCAAAGCATACTTACAAGTAGGCAGTGGTGGGAACCTAAAGCCTATTTTTCGAATAATGAAAGAAAGACCATCCTCATCAGAGGGAATGCTCAATCGAGTTTTCTTGGTTTTAGCTTCCCACATTCGCCTTAGAACTTGAGCTGCTTTGGCAACAGTTTCCTGAAGACGAGGACCCGGAAAGTATACTACTGATAAGTGTCGGTTTTACGTATATTTGAATATCATTTAGGCACTTATTTGACATGTATGCTTGCATTATTTATCATTTTATCCCCCAAAGTAGATAAATTATTATATACTTAATTTTAGCTTAGAAATAGTATAAATATTATATGTTTCATAAGCTTAACTTGGACTTTTGATGCAGGGAAGAAATTCATGAAGAATCCAAGTTTAAAGTGAAAATTTGTATTTTTAGAGAAGTAGAGCGCTGCGCGCCCAGAAAGGGGCGCTGAGCGCCCATGGCGGCTAGAAAACCCAATTCTGAAGAAAGCTGGGCGCTGAGCGGCCTCTGAGGAGCGTTGAGCGCCGTCGGCCGCCTCAAACACTTATAAGTGGCCAGAAATCAGATTTTTTGAGGATCTTTCACCATTTTCTCTCAAAACTCATAGCAAGAGAGCTAGGCACGACTCTAGAAGGATCCCTGGGCTAGGATTGGATGGATTGGAGCTTCAAGATGGTGATGGAAACCATGGGAGGACGGTGACAACCTCCCGGAAGCCATGGAAATCTTGGGAGAGCTTCCATGGTTGTGGTTACGTCTTCTCCTCTTGGGTTTCAGTTCTTTCTTCCATTTCCCTTGTAGTTGTTGTTTTCTATTTGTGTATTTAGATTTGTATAGCTTGACTCTTTGATTGTTCTAAGTTCATTCATTGATGTATATGGAAATCTTCCATGCATGGTGTTTCTTTCTATGCTTTATGCTTTTAACCAATCAATTGATAATCAAATGAGCTTCACTAATTTGTAAATAGATCGAGAGGTTGATATGAGTTGGTGAATGCTTAGATAAATGAAAGTATAACGCCTATGTCTTAGGTCACAACACTGTGTTAAAGTTTTACTTTCTTCGCTTCAAGTATCGATTGATTTGTGTTAGATTTCAATGGACTAGCATGAGATTGGGAGATAATTGCAGGTCCAGTTCAAGAGAGAAATCACTCAGTGAACTAGTTGTCTTAGGGTTAGAATATCTCGGGTAGGAGCAACAGTGGATTTCCACGTGACAGGTGGGGTTCTGAGTTCTAACAGAAGTTTCCGACGTGACAACGGGGACTTGCAAGCCTAGGGTACCTTGTTCTAGGAAAAATTGGTCGTTGGGAATGTCTTTGAGAGAGAATCTGAGTTGTATTGTTCCTTTTGGGTTTTCTAGATGGTAAGGGATTACGTCTAGGAATTCCAACTGATAGATTCACCTAGGCTAGGGATAGTTAGGTGAATAACTCTCAGCATCATAAATGAAATGAACCATTACAAAAGTGATTGAGCGGAAGCAATTAGAGGATTAGGTGAATGCATTCTAAATACGCTTTCTTCTTCGTTGTCTCTGTAAACCTTCTTTTACTGCTTTCATTTATATTCAAAAACCACAAAAACAAATTCTTCAAATATCTTTTCTATCCACTCGAATCAATATTTAGCTTGTGGAACTGATATTCACATAATCCCTGAGGACGATAAACCCGTATCTGCTTTACTATGATTGAATCATAAAGGTTTAGCCAAAAGCAGTACAAACAACGAGGAAAAAACCTTTATCAACTACACCGAAGAATTATTGAAACGTGTTGATCTCAGATGTATGCATACCTTTGGTCTTCTTTGGGGCCTGCTTCTGCAAAAGAAAAATACTCGTTATGCGCTGGAAGCAATCTTCAATCGGTGTCAAAATGTCATGCCAATAAGCAGACCACCAAGCCTTAAACGACTGGGTGACGTAAAAAGAGGGAGCAAAATTGAAAGGACTAAGGCCAAGCAGCTCCTCGTCGTTGTAGTAGCTAATAGTAGTGTCGAAGGCACTACGTTTGGTGATGGTACCAGGATAGAGGACGAGGGATTTGTCGAACAAAGTATTGGCCAAATCTTGGCTCAGCCCAAATTGTCGAGACACAAGCTGAGGATTGTAACCACACAGAGTGAAGTCATTACTGGCAAAGTTGACAGTCAACACCCTAGGGGATAATATAGTTTGCCAAAGCTCGATTTGATGCTGAGAGAGGTTCTCTGAGCCAGGAAGGTTGGGATAAGAATTCCTCAGCCACCGAGGGCCATAAGAAGGCTTTTGGTACGGCGCAAAGCCCGAGCGAAAACGTTTCAGCTCGAAAAACATGGTGAAATACTTCTTAAAGTCATCTTCAAAAGTGGAAGCGTCATAAGGGGGAGTAAGGGCTTCAAGCCTGAAAGCATCAACCCTTGTGTTAGACACCACGGGAGGAGGGTTCTTGGCTGGAAGAAAGGATTCGAAAACCGCATTCATCCAAAGTTGAAGTAGCCAGAAAAGACCAGCTGCATTCAAAGACGCAACCTTAGGATCTCGAATGTCGGCTATCGCTTCATTGATCATTTGGTAAATATTGCCAAGTACAAGCCTGGCCATAGCGATAGTTCGACCCTCATGTAACAAATTGGCCAAAGGAAGAAGTTTAGCCGGAATCCTCAAGGATTTGGTGCAAAACACATAGGCAGAAAGCCAGTACAGTAGAAACGCGACATGCTCAGCGTCGGAGACTTCACCATTCTCGACATAGTGATCTTTAATAAATTTACTGAAAGCGATGTTGTCCGTCGGAATGGCGATGGGATTGGTGGGGGCAGCAGAGGAATGGTAATCATCACCCACCACCCAAAGGCCAGTAATGGCAGCAACATCAAGGAGAGTGGGAGAAAGCATCCCAAAGGGAACATGGAAGCTATTGGTAGACCGCTCCCAAAAGAAGAGAGAACTTAAAAGCATAGCAGGATTGTAAGAAATCGGCGACCTCGACAACTGAATGAGGTCGAAAATTCCAGTGACTTTCCAATGCCCAGACTTACTGGCCTCCACCCTGTCAAGCCATTTCAAATAGGCTCCCTCACCAACAGTTGGATTAGGCGGTGCAGACCTAAAAGTCCTCTTAGGATCTTTCAGGAAGAGCAAGCGGTAAGAGGGTCGAAATACAAGAACAAGCTCATCCCCACGAACACTGGGGTGAAACTGCTCGTAACCCTCAGGAAGACTGTTAGGCCTGCCCTTCTTCGCCTTCTTCAAAGGACCTAAAATGGCACGTTTATGAGTCTAGTAGGGGTTATGAGTCTACTAGACTCTTTACAGAAATAGGGATGAATACCTGAGATTTCCAGATAACCCTTTTCTCCACTTCATATGGCGGGTCTGGAATGGGAGTGCGTTTGGCCTCGTTCATCTCGCACGCAGCGGCCAGGGGAATGACATTGTCAGAACTGGAAGCCATAGAAATATTCAGAGAATGCACCAGGAAAGCAGAAACTAAACGATTGAAGATGATCACAAGTAAAAGTCAAACGTTAGGATCTCTGATGGGACTTGAAGTCAGAAAGGAAAAAGTCGCAAATCACCATTAGTTTCGTTCGAAATTCACGAGCAAAAAATGCTTGATCCCTCCAAGACCTGGTAGTCGAGAATCAACATTTTTGGGGGGCATCTGTTGGCCCAATATTTTGGCCCAAAAAGAGAAAAAAAAACGCATTCGGCCCAAAGCACACAAGGTAGTCGAATTTGGACTAAAGAAAGGAAAGGAAAAATGCACCAAGTTAAAGAGGCAGCCGAATTAGACAATAGGAACTATTGCTACAAACATGGGCACATTTAACACGTGCAGCATTGACCAAGTCGGATTCTCACCACGTTGGTCAAACACGTGGCCAGGAAGCGGTTGAAGCAGTTGAGGCACACGATCTCCTCCACTGCACAAAGGACTTCCAAAACCAACTCCAGATCGTGGGAAGAGGGGATTAGACCCACTAACCCATCCAAGGAGAAGAAGAAAACCGCCAAGGACATGCTCTATAAATGGGAGAATTCAAGTCAGAAAAAAGGGTTCCCAACTCAACTCTGAAAAACTCACTAAAAAGCTCTAATGTCCGCATCAATGAGACTCAAGGAGCAAGACGTGATGATGGAGGAGTATGTTGCAGAACCAAATGTTTATCTTTCTTGCATTTACGCTTGTAGCGTCGCTTGTTAATTTCACTAGTCCTGTTGCTTAATTTCCTGTCGAAATTTACGTTCCCTGCAGTTTTCTTTTCACTTTGTTGCATTGTGATCTTCATGTAATTGACCCGTGTTTAATGAAATCCAATTTCTTTTGAATCGTGCATTGTTGTCGAAAAACATCAACTCACACACAACACTTTGGCAAGACGTTTGCCCAAAAGGACCCCGAATCTAAACTTCCTTTAGTCGAACTAAGAGGATATTTGTTTACCAAAAACCACCGTAAACACTTGTGCAGCTTGTTGCAGATAAATTAGCCTAGCATATTCATCACAGCTTTACCAATTCAAATCAGCGTGATCATTAAATAAACATATCCTTAATTTCCCCCATTCTTTTCTTCCAAGCTGCATATTCAATCTCTATAATCATAATCATACACATATGACATATGGTTTAAGGGATTAATAAGAGTTGTTATTCGGACCCCCCACATCTATTCGTACCCTGTTAAATTTGTAAAATCCAAAAAGCCCCTTAGAAAAAAAAAATACGCCCGCATTTTGAAAGTACGTTATGGTCACACTTTGAAAGTGTGTAGGTAACGTATTATATTTTTCATTAAGGGTATTTAAATATGTTTACAATTTAAAAGAGGGTTCAAATAACAACTCACATGGTTTAAATGGTGAGTGCATGAAGCAATTAGTTAGTCCTTAGCTAAATTCACGTAAACAACGAATTTGAGCCGTTAATCTTAATTAGACGGCTTAAATTGCAAGATATTTCTACTGCCTGATTTTGGTGAAAAATATAAGTTGATTAATTTTGATCCTATGATTCAAATTTCATGAATGTGTAAACGTATGAGATTAGTAACCCGAGTGGAGCCCAAATCCACCCCAGGCATGACAAGATGAATGACATCAAAGTCAATGATGAATGCGTTTGTCACCCAATTAGCTTCTTGTGCCTCTTCATCATCTCACAAAATAAAATAGTCATGTGGGTGGTTAACGTTACACAGCGCAAAAACCCCACATAAGCAGTGCTATCCACCTCAACCTATAGCTCTCCTATCATTAAATTTCATATGATTTTTTTTGTATCTTTTGGGTTAAGTAGCCACATTCCTTAAGTTTTGTCTTTTACAAGTTAACTAGGCACTTAATTAAACCAGAGATTTATAATGTTTTGGAGTTATTCTTCTGAAACTATATGTGAACGCAGTGTTCTTGTGTGTCAACTTCATCTTGCTTCCCGGCCCACATGACAAAAACCCTTTTTTTCATCTCCCAAAACCTCAGAGTTTTTTTCCACCAACATGTACCAACTTGTATTATTTATGTGTATAGAAATCTCACTCAAGTCTCTATTAAGTATCCTTCAATGAGCTGACCTTGTATTTCTTGTGGAACAAGTTAATTAATTGCATATGTATGCCCAACTTAGTATTTCTTTGGCAATATAAGTCACTATTTGGTGGTATCATATTAGAGTAAATAGTAAACCTCCTTAAAAAAATATACACCATTCAAGGCTTTGATTAATATGATTTTAACATACAGCTTGCAAAAAGACATTTTCTTGCTACTTTATTTATATTAGGATTAAATATATTTCCCCCCCGCAAAATAGTGAGTTATTATTTTTGTTCCTTTAAAAAATTTCATTTAAATAAATCTAATTTTTTTATTCGAAAACAAAAGTATGTCTATGAGGAAATTGGCAAGGATACCCTCCTTAAAAGGAGATAAAAGAACCTACAATTTTTTAAAATGCATATGTTTGAGCCCCTAGGAGCTGGAGGGACAAAAACCAAATTTCAATACTGAAAATAAAATTTCGAATATTAAAAATTACTAAGATAAACAGTCCTTCCAAAAAACATTTCTTTCAGTATTGGTCCGTTCAAGAACTCGAATTTGTAAAAATTGGAAATATGCTTCAAAAAGTTTTGAGCGACCAAAACTAATATTTTTTAGGGATAAAATCATATTTAACCTTTTGAAAGGAATTTAACCTTTTGTATTTTGATTTTCTTTATTGCCAAATCTATCATAAATAGAGTCAACATATCTTCTGTGTTGGATTCTCGTTTTCAATGTAAGGACTTTATCGGTGAATGATCAATGATTTATGATGTCTTAGAGCATCTCCAATAGCATGAATAGTGCTAAGAACTAAAAATTAAGAACTAGCATTGAAGATGCTCTATAATCATAAAAAAAACTATCATAAATAGATAAAGATGAGAGGGCGTCCATGGTGGTCGGAGATGGTGGTGAAGCATTGACATTGACAACGCACGATTGGCGCAGATATGGGTGAACACCAACGCGAGCAATGGCTAACATGGCCGCAGATCCGGGTGAACGACAACGCGAGCAGTGGCAACCATGGCAGCAAATCTGGGTGAGTATTGCACAACCAAACCCTTTTTCTTTGAAGATCTGGTCATCGAACCCGGCCACCATTGTCAAAGAAGGACTCGACGTGAGTAAAGGAGGTTGATGAGTGACACGACGATGACGGTGCATCATTCATTTTTCCGGCGATATGGCGGTGGTTGGTGCATGGAACGACGAAGGCAACGAATAAAGCGACGATGTTTTGGGTCGGTGAAGAACCCCACGACGGTGATGTGGGGTTTGGATACTGAAGGCAAAGAACTCATTAGAGAAATCGCGCCCGCTAGAGGAGAGGTCCTTGACAAGCTCTGAGCATTCACCATCAGCCCAAAAACCCCAAATTCAACACCACCATCATCGCCGTCATTGAACTCTTCATCGAATCTCCGTCGCCGGTGAAGGAAAGGTTCAATCTTTCGCGATGGGTTTAAGTTTGATGAGGGAGAGAGGGTAACATGATTTACGGGGTGAAGAACGAGGAGAAGAAAATGTATTTTAGACATTATAGTTTTTTCATTAAACATTTAAGTATTTTATATATAAGGGCTATAATTTTATTTGAGAGAAGTTAACCACGATGGTTAATTTTTGTAGAACCCACGGTTGAGATAACCCTCTTGTGCTAAGAATTGAAGCCTTCTCTTTTTGCCATGATTTGTTGATAATTTGAATTGAAAAAAGACTATTGGCCTATATATTTAAATGGGAAAACAGAGAATTGCTTTGATCTCATATTTCAGCCGGCGACGATCAACTACAAATGAAGTTCCACATACGACATAATTTGCTGACAAAAACTCAACAATATTGTTGAACCAGAAAGCCTAAAAACTTGCCACACAAATGAGCTCAACTACTTGTCCTTATACACAAATAGCAAACATTAAATGTGATTCCAATTGTGGTTTACGTTACAATTTCTTTCTTCCTTCAGGCTAGTTTTGGTGATGCTTTACCTTCCACATACGTTCATCGTCATTTTCAATTGCATTAAGTGGTACCCAAACAGTGACTAAAAACAAAGCCAATTCACAATGCAGTTGATCACACGTCTCAAGTGTCCCTCACAGCCTTGTTGCTCAAAATCCGTGAACGTCATTTCCTTTTTGCTTCGCGGTTTTAAGGAATTGTTTGATCATATACCCGGCACCGTCCCTCTAACCATAACCATTAATCTATTACCTTAATTACATCTTATCCCTTATGCCCTACATCTTTCATCTAAGAAAATTATGTTCGAGTTCGGAACATCTAAATAATTAATTATTTTAAGAGTTTTTTCGTTCACCGTCAAACAACCAATTATCCCAAAAACTTAAATTGTTGGATAACAGTTATATGAATAATTTTATATTATATTTCTAACACACTACCTCACGCAAGAGCTTTTTGGACTTGAAGCGTGGACAATGCACAAACTCTCATAACATGTACTTAAATTAAACTTCTTTATTTTTTTTTTGAAGAATTAGGGTGATAAGGAATCGAACTCTAGACCGCTTGATCATAGATGCTCTAATACTATAACAAGCAACCAATTATGCCAAAATTCGAGTTAGAGGATGCTCTTGATCTTCTATGGTGGTCCACGATCATAAATGGACCTTGAGGTATGGTGTGGTATATATAGCATCGGCACGACAAGGGAGATATTTACAAAGACACTTCGACACTCAAATCAGTATGAGAGCATAGAGAGAAACTCAAGGACGTCATAGAAAAGAGTTAATGAAAATTATTTTCCAAATAAATAATTAAACTTGTATTTATAGGCCTGGTGAGAGTCATACGCTCAAGGCGCTCAACCTTAGTGGAATCGTAAGTATGACTTCCAAAATGGTGACTATTCTGAAGCAATCTTGTAATTGTCTTATAATTGTGCCGGCTTAGGCCCGCTCAACTTTTTGACAAGATGAAACTCACTTTTAATTGTCCTAGCTGAATATCCACTTAATTGTAGAATTATCGGGCTGTCCTGAACGATATTGAGTTTAATATCCTTAAGGCTGGTTAAACCACTTACTGAAGAATAATCATGAGTGTTAGGGTTGTTCATCGGACGGTTTCAAACACTTTTGGACCAAGATCTTCGGTTTTATCGGTTGGAAAATACTAAACCACCAGGCCAGCCATCGTCCGTTCACCGGCTACGGGTGGTTCGGGTTCAGATTTATCAGATGTCAGTTTTGTAGGATCAGTTAGCCTAACCAAGAGTGAAAACATCAACAAAAAAAATAATGGAGAGAAAAAATAAGACACATTATTTTCACTAAAATTCCAAATTGCAATGCATAAGATGAACGATAAAGTTAAACCAAAACCAAATTAAAGAGGAACCTTAACAAAAATAACCTATCAATAGAAGTAACCAAATTGAATGGAAGAACCCAGAACTAGAGATGAACCCAAAACCCTGGAGGAACACAGAACTAGAACCGCCTTCATGACGGTTATGATGAGATCCCCTCCGCTTTGACGAGATTGCTTCCGCCATGACGAGATCGCTTTCGCTGTGACGAGATCTTCTCTTCCGAAGGAGATTAAGCTTCCACACCCATATCTGTGACAGTGAGAGAGAAAGGGTACTGAGGACGACAATGAAGGTGGGCGGTGTTGAAGACAATGAAAGAGAAGGGAATTAAGGGATCTTCGTGTGAAAAGATCCAAATGCATAGTTCACGGTGCAGTTGCGCTAGGGTTTTGATGTGTTTCATTATTTGAATTAGAAAAAAGTGAATATAAGGTTAGGGTTAATGGATGTTATTGTTTGATGAATCAATTTGAGATAGGCTTTTTTTCTATTATCATCCCTAGCTCACTTAGACTTAGTCTCGCGTGTGAAACATGAGCCTGGACTTAGTGGATATCGGTTCAGTCGGACTCAAACCCAATCTAACCAAATCAAACCACCTTTAACAATTTCCCAATTTGCCCTGAACCGAAACTTACCTGACCCAACCTAGAGATAATTAAGAAACTTGATTTTTTCGATTTCAATTCGGGTTGGGCTTGGATGCATGTATCCATAGGCTAACCACACTTATGTCCACACCTCTCACGTCTTTTCCATATTTATTTTCTATCTATTTTTCATTTATCTATTAATCAAATCACCCAACACATCTTTACTTTCTCTCTCTTTTCTTCCCATCTCTCTCCTCCCTCTCTTTCTATTCTACCTCATCTCTGAGATGTGAATAAAAGATTATTCTATTATTATTTGTTGCAATTAATGGCAATGAAGAGAATCATGTGGGTCCAAGTATATGGCTGGTCCTTGCTCCATGCTTAATCAATCATCATTAACCAGCTGCGACCCCATTATGTGATTTTTGATAATGATTTCACGGTTGTTTAAATTAATAAATAAAAGTAAAATATTGATGAATGCCCTATATCTTCCTTTAATTTCCATCATTCACGATCCATCCATTTTCACTTTCACATCTAATCCACCTTTCTAGAAACAAATATGGGTAATCACTGCAGAACAACCTACTCCATACACGTGTATGCGACACATTGCAAACTTCATTTCACCGCCACGTGTCATCTCTAGAACACATGATAGTATGTTACGTATTAACTAAGCAAGCGAAAATTCATTCACCTCGTCTAAAAAAGAAAAAGAAATTCATTTCATTAGTAATAGTTTTCGTACAATTCACATCCATACCAAATAAATATATGTTTGGGTAAAATTACTTATGTATAAATATTATCTTGGCAAATGAGAAAAATGTTATGAGAATAATAAAAATAAATCACTACTAGAGCTAATATTAAATGGTTAACATTTTTTTATCACAAAAAAAATGGTTAACATTGAGTCATATGTTTTTTCAAAAAAGTCATGATTATTTTTAAATAATTCTGTTAAAATTAATTGATTATTAATTACGATTGTTAGTTTCAAAAAAATTACGATTGTTAATAACTAAATTTAATGTTGCAATTTGTTCAAACAATTTTTCATTTTCATATTAAAATATCTTTCTCATAAGTGCCTGTATCTTTTTTTGGTTACATGAGGAAAATAAGTCACTTTATCTATATAATATATTTGTTACATTTTTAATTAGAATATAAATCATCTATACAGACATTAAAGATGCATAGGTATCAAGTAGATTACCTATAAATGCATATACAAATATTCCTAACAACATGAGCATGAGGCAAATCCTAATGAGTGAGAATTATAATGGTTAGTTAGGGGTTGTCTAAATAACCCATGGTAAAAATTGGATTAAATCACCTATGACATAAATGTACCAATCATATTACAACATGTGTCTTTATATTATCCACCTCACTTAATTAATCTCTTTTATTTTACATTTTCATAATATTTAATTTATTAAATAATTCAATTGCACAATTAACCTATAATTTTAGATAATAGCATACAACTCCTTCCTAAAAAAACCCAGAGAATCCCAAATTGTGAAACTAGGGATTGAGAATCTTAAATTTTGAAGGTTTGATCAACTTATGTCTGCAATTCGTTTTTGAAGGTTGTCGATGGTGGAGACTTGAGTGAGAGAGGTTGGTAAAATTGACAATTCGTTTTCATTAATTTATAGCTGGCACATAAACTAATAAACACAAAATAATGAGGATTAAGGAAAACCACGTGAAATTATCTCAAGTCATGAATCATGGCCATGTCGTATTTAATTGAGAATCCCTAGTTTTAGATAATAGCATGTAACCTATTTTCTAATTTTAGGTTTACGAAACTTCAAACCTAGTAGCTCAAATTTCAGACCCAATTGCGAAATCAATTGAGGTTTTGGAGGTTATGAATCTCTTGATGTTTATACCAGCAGAAATACATTGCTAATTAAACAGGAAATTTCATCAACACCATCAAGCACTGAGATGAATAAATATTACAAACGGTTGGAGATCCGCCATCGGACCATGCTCATCTATTTTGCCTATGAGATTGTTTCCAGAGAAGATAGAGAAGAAGATGTGAAAGAAAGGAGATTGAGGATTTTTTTATAGAAAGGAGTCCTACACTATTATCTAAAAATAGAGGTTCATTTTGCAATTGAATTATTCAATAAAATAAATAATATCAAAATGAAAAATAAAAGAGACTAATTAAGTGATGTGGATAATATAAAAACACATGTTATAATATGATTGGTACATCTATGTTGTGGGTGATTTAACCCAATTTCCACAATGGGTTATATAGACAACCCCAGTTAAATATGGTTAACTAAACTTTAATTATTAGAAATCATGTTCTTAAGCAGACATTTGATTTTCATCACACCCTTATCCAACAAAATTGCCTCAAAGAAAATAATTGTAGTTTAAAAAAAAGGTGAAACTTAGATCACCCTCTTGGTCAATATCCTAACTACTAACTAGTACCACCCTTACTCCCCTAGTTGTCATGTTTGAGTTTTTCCTTATTCGAACTTTGAGTTTAGCACAAGTAGCCGATTTATTGTGCTCACATCACACATACCAAACTACCACGAACTTACCCAATTGGTCAATATCTTAAGTGAAAATACAATTCAGAAAAAAAGTAGAAAGACACACAAAGGAAAAAGAAAAAATCTTGTCATCCTATATAGCCCACACCGTCACCTCTCCACACATTTTTCAATCCAACATTTCTCTCTTCCTATCTCTTGCTTTTCCCCTCTCTTCTTTCTTCTTTTTCTCTCAATTCCTGTGAAAGAAAAAAAGGAAACAACTGAATCGCACTTAGGTAAGAAAGAACCACGAAACTTTCATGATTCAGATCCAAACGATGCAGCAGCAGATGGGAGAACCTTCTTCCAATCACCACCACCATGATGAGCTTTCCCCTTCTCCCAGTTTCAGCAGCTACTCCTCCGAAACTCTCGCCGAGATCGCCGCCAGAGTCATCGAGGAGCTCCGCCGCGACCCTCATTCCCCCACCGCCGTCGACCACGACGATGACGCGTTTTTCCATCCCTGGCAAAACGACAACGACGAAGACGAAGCGACGACTCAAAACGACAACGACGGCGGCGACGACGGTGACGACTTCGAGTTCGCGTTTGTTACCAACACTTCTCCGGTTTCCGCCGACGACATTTTCTCCAACGGCCAGATCAGGCCGATGTACCCAATCTTCGGCGCTCCACCGGCCGCCTTAAACGACGTCGTGAATTGCGACCGTGAGTCGGTGGCTCCGGCGGCGAGACGGCGTCGTCTCCCTCTGAGGATGCTGATGTTCGAGGAAGGCGAAACGGCGTCGTGTTCGTCTTCCACCGACGAGAGCAGCGTCGACCTGGAAGGTGCGGCGGAAGGTTCCTACTGCGTTTGGAATCCGAATTCGGTGGCGACGGAAGCGAAGAAGAGCAGCTCGGTGGGTTCCTCCGGGTCGAAGCGGTGGAAGCTGAGGAACCTGCTTCTTAGCCGGAGCCACAGTAACGGGAAAGATGATAGCAAGCTGCCGGCGGCGAACGGTGGCTCCGGCGAGGATGACGGCGGCGGGAAGAAGGGTAAGGATGGAGAGCAGAGTAAGAGGAAGTCGTTCTTGCCTAACCGGCCGGAATTTGTTGGACTTTTCGCCAATGTCAATGGGCTAGGCAGGAATTTGAACCCATTTTGAATTTTCTTAGAATCTTCATCAAAACATTATTGTTAATTATATATTTTTTCTTATTTTTTTAATCAGAGTATATCTCGTGCTAGTTTAAGAATACTGAAATCTAGTGATTTTTTTTCTCGAACTATTCACATAGTAGTAGATAGTAGATAGTTATGAGACTATTCTCCCGAGTAATCTGTTGCAGTTTTCTTTATTTTTGGAGTGTGTATATTGTTAAGTATATATATATTTTAAATTGTATGAAAGTGTCAAGTTTTTTCGAACTTTCATTAGTACAATTTATGATTTCTTGAGGAGTTTGTGGTAGGGTTAGTGTGTATTTGAATATTTTCCATTGGTATGTTAGTGGAATGGGTGTGTCTGCTCCTCCCTCTCCAATTATTATATGTTTGTATCAATTTTTCCTTCTATTTTATTTTGATTTATCTCTTACCTTTCTACTATATATATCATTTAACGCATTTTTACTTGTTTTTTTTTCTTTATCTCTATCTCTTTCATGAGATGAGTGAAACAAGTGTGAACTCATATTTTTTCTTATGGATAGCGTGGTGTGTTAATTGAGCGGCGCATAAAAGTTGCACTTCTTTTAAATTCTTACGCGGTATAGACTTTGGATTAGAAGATTGTGATAAAGTTAAGGTTACAAATGAGTAGTATGGAGAGCGAAATGTAGACTTGGTTGATAAACGACTTTGGAATCGTGGACCGCTGGAGTCATGGAGATATACATGGAAAATTATACGCATGCATTGTAATCTTCTCAAGTTTTATATAATTTTCTACTAATGTTTTAAGACGGTTTAGTTTTGAATTATCATTTCAAAAAAACAATTAACTGTAATAAAATCCATGTGTCCCTCAAAAATTGCACCGTGGAGGTCTAAATGTTGGGATGAAAAAGAAATTAGGCAATCTCATAAGAAAACTAACCAAAATAAATATTAAATCCGAATATGAAAAAAAGAGGGTTGGTAAGCCTTCAAGATTTTAGACAAACAAATGTTGAAGACTTGAAGTGTTGTTAGAGTGAAGAAAACAAGGACTCGAAAAAGTGCCATTTGTCTCATAAGGATATTAATCATTGTCTGAACCTAATTCCACCCTTTATGACCAAATAAAAGAAGGGAAAGATGAACCAAATAAATTAAATGAAGGGAAAGATGAAGGAGAGTTCAGTTTGCATTCTAGAAATCATGTTCAGCTCTGAACTTGTCTTTGTTTAATTTGTTAGTCATCCGTTAATATTCATTACCTATATGAATCTTAATTCTTAAGTGTTTCAAATTTTAGGAGGCAATTCAATTTCATTCTGATAGAATATATAATATTTTTCAATTATTTTTCTTTAATTATTCTAATGTATTTATGACATAGTTGACTTGTAACCCTAGGACAATTATATTTATACTTTGACAATTATCAATAATACTCACGGATTGAATTTCTTCATGGTATTATGAGTCTATTTATAATCCAATTTTAGTCTCCTTGTGTTTGACTGTTGTGCCTCTTTCTATTCTTGCACCGCCTCAAGCACGCAAGGCCCCGCGCCGCCGCCATCGCGCTTACTTCCAATCTTGCTTCTGCCCCCTCTCTCTTCTCCTCCCTACCTCTCAATCGCCGAACCAAAACACCCAATTACCCCGAAAACCCAATCTCCCTCAAACACCATACTCGCGCCGCTCCCTCTCTTCCCTACACCCAAGCCGTGCCACAACCGCGCTAGACCCGCTCAATGCTGCTGCTCCATCCGCACCTCTAGTTGTGGGGTCCCTTCCTGCCCCTTGTCTTCTAGCAACCCGCGACCACTACTGCTGCCATGTCCTCCAATGGCTCTGATCCTGGCTTCCCAACGCCAACAGTGGTTCCTACACCCTCCGGAAACGGTGGTTCCTCCTCCTCGGGCAAACCTGAGTTCCATCCTGCCCTTGCTGTCACTAATATGAAAAATAACATTCCTTTTGTGATAGAGATGGAGAAGGATCATAGTGCTATGTGGGCTGAACTTTTTGAGACTTATGCTCGGGCTACTAAAGTTCTACACCACATCATTCTCAACCTGGAAAGAAGCGCCCCGCTTCGACTGATGCTACTTATAAACAATGGACCACTCTTGATTCTATTGTTCTTCAGTGGATTTATTCCACCATTTCCTTTGATCTCCTGGCTACCTGGAACCCTTTGACTGCTACTTTTAGGACAACCATAATTCTCGCGTTGTGGCTCTCGAACATGATTTTTCCTCCACTCGAATGGATGACTTTCTAAATGTTTCTGCCTACTGTCAGCGTCTCAAACAGTTCTCTGGCCCATTCATCAGTTGGATGTCTAGAATGCATTTCTACATAGTGATCTACATGAGACTGTTTACATGCACCAGCCGTTGGGTTTCTATGATCCTCTTCACCCTGATCATGTTTTTCGACTGAGGAAATCTATTTATGGTTTGAAGCAAGAGCTTCATGCTAGGTACATGCGCTTTGCTGACTATGTTTCTACCATTGGATTCCAGCACAGTGCTTTTGATCACTCTCTTTTCATTTACCAGCATGGTTCTGACATAGCATACATCCTCCTTTATGTTGATGACATCATTCTCATCACCCCATCCCATGACCTTCGAAAATCTATCGTGGCGCTCCTTGCCTCTGAATTTGCTATGAAGGATCTTGGCCCTTTGAGTTATTTTCTCGGGTTTGTTGGGATCAGACATACATGTGGCCTATTCCTGAATCAGATCACTTATGCTAGTGACATCATTACACGCGTCGGCATGGCCTCGTGCAACCCTTCTATTTCTCCGGTTGACACCGAGCAGAAGCTCAATACCTCCTCCGGCACACCATATGAGATCTAACTATGTACCGGAGTCTTGCAAGTGCCCTCAAGGATCTCACTTTCACCCGCTATGAAATTTCATATGTTCAACATGTTTGTCTTCATATGCAAAATGCCACCCTATTCTCTCTCGTTCCAGTGTAGAGGCTGAGTATAGAGGTGTTGCCAATGTTGTTTCTGAAACTTGTTAGGCTACTTTGGTGTACTGTGATAATGTTAGTGTAATCTATCTTTCTTGAAATCTTGTGCAACATCATCGTACCAAACATATTGAGATGTATATTCACTTTATTCGGAAAAAGGTAGCACATGGCCAAACACGAGTTCTCCATGTACCTTTCCGTCATCAGATTGTTGATATCTTTACCAAAGGCCTGCCTCGAGTTCTTTTTCATGATTTTCGGACCAGTCTCAGCATCTGTGAACCTCCCGCTTCGATTGTGGGGGTGTGATAGAATATATAATATTCTTCAATTATTTCCCTTTAATTATGCTAATGTATTTATAACATAGTTGACTTGTAGCCCTGGAACAATTGTATTTATACTCTGACAATTATCAATAATACTCACGAATTGAATTCCTTCATGATATCAGAGACTATCTTAAATCCATTTGTTGTGGAGACCTCCCATATTTGGGCCACCCTTTGATGTTCATTTCACGCTTCAAATGTCCAGCCTTGGGTGTGAGGAGGTGTGTTAGAAGTCTCACATTGACTAGAGATATGACCAAACAAGTGTTTATAAAGAATAGAGCAACCCTCAACTCTTGAACTAACTTTTGCGTTGAGTTATGCCTCCCGAATTCTAATACATTCCCTAACTATAAAATTCATTATCATTTGAGAAGAATAAGAGCTGAAATAAAAGAAGTTATTGTGAAAAATTAAACATCAGCTTTGTTCATTCGCAGGACCTATTTTGGAAAAAACATAAAACATATTTTTGTCCTTACATTATTGGAAATTATTGATTTTAGTCCATATTTACTTAAATTGTTGTATTTTTGAAATATTGATGTTGCAGTCCGAAGAAAACCAATACCAAAAGAAAATGTCAATGACGATGAGTGGAATTTACTAAAATTAAAAAGTACTTAAAATTAATAAGAATAAAGATTGGTGTGCGGTGTACATTTAAAGGGAAATAAATGAGAAATAAGTGATATACGATATATAATGTAATATAATTGGAAGAAAGAGATAAAAAGAAAAAAATGTGTCCTAAGGTGTCTATAGTCTATACTATTTGGTGGTCTATGAATCATTATTGTAAAAATAAATAGTTATTCATGACAGTTAAAAGAGTTACTTAGTTGTCACTCATTTCTGTCTGTTCAAGTTTGTTGCAAGCAAACTAGCTAGTGAAAATCTATTGCTATATAAAAGAGCAATATTGTAACTCATCTTGAATTAGAATGATATATAATTCATATTCTCCATGCATATTCTCCTTTTCAATTCTGTATATATATCTTTTCAAAAGAAAAAAAGAAATCAGATCAGGACAAAGCAATGTGGATGATTTATTATTGGGTGGTCTCCGTGTCTTGTTGTTTGTGAACAAAGCTTCCAAGAAGCATCGGAAAACGCATATTAAAGTGAAAGTGAAATAGACATGAAATACAGGGCATAGCGGCAGTGGACACTTTCTTTTGCTTTTTGGAAGAAGCAACATCAAAAACAAACTCCACTATAGCATTGGAAGGGGTTTTGTCTGAACAAATACAAGTTTACAATGAGGTTTATTATGCTAATTATGCATATCAAATTTTGACGCAATGTTGATGACTTTATGTTACTTTTTCTTCTGCATAGTTTTTTTGATATAATTTTATTTTATATATATAGAAATACATGATTCTTGTGCACATAAATAATCACTTTCTGATTGGGAAGTGGAAACCGTGGAGAAGCCGGAACATTTGAAACATCGAATTACAAATTGTTTGGAGAAGACAAACTACCACAAAACATGGTGGCAAATTGTCAAGTATTTTTGTCTTCATATTTCCCTTGAAGGACTTAATGAGACAGGCTCATAGAAAATAGAGGAAAAAGAAAAAGTAATAGAAAATGCAAAGCACCAAAGGAGGTGGTTAAAGATGATTAATCAGTCAACCACTGAATCAAACCTTTTCTGAATAAATTCATTAATTTCCACCAAGTGAATGAGAAGCTAGTGAGGTTTGAGATGTGATCTGGATGACCAAGTGCTAGGTCATTGTCACATCAATCTACTTTTTACTTTCATTTGTGAGGATTAGATTTGTCAAGAGCTTGTTTGCATTTACATGTAGGTAGGTATACATATTCTTTTTTAATCTGAGAGGGGACTCTCATTGTTCTTATTTCCACATGAGATTATAGAACTACTTTTCTATCTTATTTCATTCCCGGATGTATGGTTCAGGTTCGTTTCCAAACCATATATTACTTATTAATTAACCTTCGATGAACAGAGATTTTTAATTGTAGATACACTTCTTTTCTTAGAAGATATATGTACATATGGATGTATGGACAGAAAGGATAGTACTGAGATTATTCCACAATATTGCAGTCTTCCTATACTAAAATTATATTTCATCTCATGTCATACTTAATTAATAACATTTAATTGGGGATGAAATATTATTTAAAACAACGCACAATTTTTTGAAAGAGGAAATACCCTTAATATTCAGCAATCCAAATGTTGCTTAGAAATTAGATAAATAAAATAAAGAAATACCCTTAATATTCAGCAATCCAAATGTTGCTTTACAATGCATAAGTGTTATAGATACACTAATCATATCAACAAGAATATTGCTAAATAGACAAAAGCCGACGCTAATTCATGTTTAGCATCGGTGCCTTAATTGACGCTAAATGGTTTGAAGTTAAAACTTTTAGTCTCGGGTGTGAGTCTGACGCTAGGCTTTAGTGCTTTAACTGATTTTAAGCCGATGCAGCTGATCACTTAGCACAATATATAGCCGATACAAATTGATAATAATTAGTGTCAGTCATATAATCCTAATCTAATTTTCCACAAATAATGTCACTTAGCCAACACTAATTAACGACACGACCATAATCATTTTAGTTCGCGTTAGAATCGACCTATATGTTGTTTTTCCACAATTGTTTTTTCCACAAATTTGTACGAGCAACATATCTAGCTACAACTAAATTTCCACATAGATCGCCATTCTAAATCTTATAAAATAACTCAACATGAACAAAAACACAAAAACTAATTAATATTAATATTAATATAAAAAAAACTAAAGATTAACATTCAATAATTTGAATAAAAATCACATTATTCAATTACAATATCGAAAATGAATATAAAAAAGTCATACGACATGCGATGACACTGAGAGGGGGTGGATGGGTGATGATCATCCATTGGTTGATTATCGTGATCCTCCTCTAACCACGAACATATATATTCACCTTGACAATGATATTTGTGGTCATGCGTTTGGCCTTCACATCTTTAGCCTAGGCAGCTGCTGCAACCATTTGGTGGGCTGCAACAACTGTCTAAGAAGATGGAAAACTAACCTAGCTTGGACCTAATGGTCAATAAACTAGGCCTAGCCGATGCTAATTCATATTGACTGGACTGTGATACATTTTGAAATGTAAACTCTTATTTAAATTTAATTCATAGAGTCGGCTCTAGTGTTAGTCTAACCAACGCTAATCAACATAAATAACGTTGGAATCGAGGCCGATACTAAAACTTTCAATCTAAAATAAAGGTTTCTTGTAGTGTATGTTAATTTGTTTAACCACAAAATATTAAGCCATATATTGTGTCCTTATATGTGATCTGGCTCTGCCAAAAGATTTTTCTAGGTGTTGAGCTAAAAATCATTAACACCACGATTCTCGACGGCGGTTGCTCGACAGAAGGGATTATGGTAAAACTGGTGGCTCAGTACGTGGCGTCCCCTAAGGGCAAGTTAGTGAAGGCCACATCTCGACAAACTCAGCAGATGAAGAAACTTCGATAAGCTTAACGGAAGAGGCAGTTACCGAGTGATGGGCAATTACGAGCACGTGCGTGTACCCACGATGCCACGAATGGCAACGGTTACCCACGACTCAAGACCACCCACGTGGCAATTAAAATCACGTGCTCAGAATCTCCGGTTGAACGTGGGGTAAGGCGCCAAAATTCAAACCCACTAAGCCCATACACATTGAAGAAAAACCGCCAAGAACGTGGAGAAAAGGAGAACACTATAAATAGAAGAAGCAGCGTCAGGAAAGGGGTTCCCAACTCAAACTCTGAAAAACTCACCAAAAAGCTCTAATGTCCGCATCAATGAGACTCAAGGAGCAAGACGTGATGATGGAGGTGTAAGGCCCAAGTTTTTAAGCTTGTGTCAAGTAAATAGAATCCTATTCACGATTAGGGTTGATGTATCGTGAAGGGAAACCTGAACTAGAGTTTACCAAATGAAATAAATATGTGAAGGAGAAAGTTCAGGAAAAGTCTGAGGATTGTATCGAAGTCGATTTAAGTTATAGCACGACTAATATTCGCTTTAAAAACCTAGGACAAGAATCTTAGGAAATAACACTATGTTCCACCCTTGGAACACTGTAGGATTTTAGTCCAAAAAATCTTCAGAGAAATGTTAGAACTTCTCTTATTCCATATATAACAATCGTTTCGAGGCGAAACTCTAGGATCTACGAACGTCCGATTCCAATCATCGGAAGTTTGCCGAAACCAAAACCCTGGTATTTCAAAACCCTAGAATCAACCGACAATGAAGACTTTTTCTATTCAGAGCTTCAAATGAAGATTCTACACGCGTACACCCATTTCTCTTGATGATTTCAATCTTTCTTCAGAAGGAAGTTTTCCATTCCGACATTTGATGCAAAAAGCAACTTATCGGGTAAAATAGTTTTATACCGATTATGCATTAGTCACTAAAAATACAAGGAGACCTCATTTTAGTTTTGGAATTCTTTCGCCAAAACCTATCTTAGAATTCATGGAGAATGAAGCCAGAAAAATCAGATTCGCGAAACTTTCATTTTACCGCGTTTTGCCAACCTCTATATATAGCCAAGAAATGAGAAAAAAACAAATATCTTACCCATTTTCACCAAGGAGGCCGCGAGTTTGAGAGGAGAGGAGGAAGAAGAGCTTTGGTTCGATTCTTGCGTGATCGTCGATCAATCAGTTGTTACTTCAAGGTTTCGAGGTATAGTCGCTAATCCTTACCTCTGATCGCTTTTTCCATAGCTTTTCTGTAGACTTTTCTGAGCTGATAGTTTATGGGTTTTTGCAAAACTATCCCGAATCTTTCATTTCTGATTCTAAACCTCTTCTTTATGTGCCCAAGATCACTTCTGCCGGGTTAGATTTTCCGTTATGTCGCCGGAATTCCGCCGGAATCAATTTTAGCCTAAAATACCAATTTTTGGAGTTTTTGGAGTAAAGCTTCAACCTTTAGGCTGAAAACTATCGCCTTAGCTTAGTGCTAGTAGGATTAGTTGTCATAAACGTCGTTGGTGACGTCCCTGTCAAATTTGGTTTTTGGGATTTCAGTTTTGAAAATTCTAAGTTAAAAATCATGACCAAAATACCCCTGCAACAGTTTTTGATCCGATAATTTTTCCGAGTTCAGAATACCCTTAGTTACGGCTAATGATAGCATAGGAACCAAGTTTGATCGAAGAAAAATCGAGCCCCATAATTGTGAAAAGTGGCCGAACCTATTAGGGGGGGAGGAGGAAAATTTCCTTTTCCGAAAACTTGTCTTTCGCGCTAGATTATCGTACCTTAGAGTATAGATTACTTCGTGTAACCTTAGTAAGTATCGATAGCTTAGTTTTCGATAGATTCTGATAGTATTTCTGTGACTTTGCTTTAAAGGAACTTTTGAGGAATTTCCTGAGGAGCAACGCTTTGCTTGTGAGGAAGAGTTAGAAGATAATCCTGGAGAATCTGCAGGTGAGGGCTTCTCACTGAATCTCTAGTTAATGCTTAGGGTCGATGTTTTCGACATTGTTTACTGTTTATGCACTGGATTGTGTGTGATTGGAAAATGTTTTCTGAGGCTTCGGCTGACAATGTTGATTGTAAGACCCAAGTTTTAAGCTTAGAATAAGTGGAAGAGACTTCCATTTACGATTAGGCTTGATGTATCGCGAAGGAAAAACCTGAACAAGAGTTTATCGGATGAAATAAATTTATGAAGGAGAAAGTTCAGGAAAAGTCTAAGGATTGTATCAAAATCGATAAAAAGGTATAGCACGATCGATTCGCTTAAACCTAGGATAAGAACCTTAGGAAAAGACTATGTTCCACCCTTGGAACACTATAGTAATAAAATTTCCAACAATCTTCCACCCTTGGAACACTGTAGGAATTTAGTCCAAAAATCTTCAGAGAAATGTTAGAACTTCTCTTTTTCCATATATCACAATCGTTTCGAGGCGAAACTCTAGGATCTACGAACGTCCGATTCCAATCATCGGAAGTTTGCCGAAACTGAAACCCTGGTATTTCAAAACCCTAGAATCACCCGACAATGAGGACTTTTTCTATTCGGAGCTTCAAACGAAGATTCCACACGCGTAGGCCCACTCTAATCGACGTTCCAAATCTTTCTTCAGAAGGAAGTTTCTCCATCCGAGGTCAAAATCAAAAAGTGCATAAAGTGCATTTTAAGCCAGTAAACATTAAAAACAAGCCTCGAAAACCAAAAATCATACTGATATTTCTTTGAAGAATTAGAAGATTCAGCGGGAAGAATATCGTGTCTAAAATACGTTGGAATCAGTAGGAAAAATCGGAATCGCGAAATAATCATTTTCTCGCGTTTTCAATTTCCTATATATAGGACTTCAGAAACTAAGAAAAAATCACACCTTCATTTTCTTTCTTCTTCTTCTGCAGACCACGTTCTCTGGTCTTTCTTTTCTTTTTCTTTTCATTTTCTTTGTTGGTTGTGGGTGAGCTTGAGGGAGAAAGGAGGAAGAGTTTTTTTCCGGTTCTTGCCTGATCGTCGTTCTGTTCGTTGCTACGCGTAAGCCTCGATGTACTGATGTTATTTCTTTCTTCTGATCTTAAATTCCGTCGCTTTTTGTTATGTCTTTCTGTGCTCCAAGTTTTGAGCTTTTTGTAAAACTGTCCAAATAGGTTGATTTTAGTGTCTAAATATATTCTCTTCGTACCCAAGAGTACTTCTAGCGGATTACATTTTGCCGAATGTCGCCGAAATGCTGCCGGAATTCATTTCTGTAGGAAATACCCATTTTTGGCTAAAGTTCCGTCCTTTGGGCTTAAAACTCTCGACTGAGCTTAGCGTTAGTAGGATTAGTCGTCATAATCGTCGTTGGTGTCGACCCCATCTAATTTGTTTTTCGAAATTCTGATTTTGAGTTTCCGAGCTAAAAATATTGACCAAAATACCCCTGTGACAGTTTTCGATCCGATAATTTTTCTGAGAGTTTCCCTGGCCTAGATATCGCCTAAGAATACCTAGGAATCGATTTAGATCGAAGGAAAAGTTCGGGAACCCTATTTTACATAGTGGCCGAAACCTATTGCTTAGGGTACCGTGTCCAAAAATAATTTTTGGGTCTCTATGACCTGAGCCATTGCGTAGCTCTTTCAATTGTCGAAATTTTGGCGCCGGTTTCGTGTCATTCTGAGTTCTGTAGCTCGAGTTATGCTCGTTTTAGCGAACGAAGTCTCCGTTGTCAATTTGTGCCTAAATAGGAACTCTGAAGCTTTAGAGGCTTTCTTTACGATTTCGATTAGTATTAGTAGATCGTGTTGCTCCTAGTGAAGCTTGTGTTGATGATTGTGTTTTATTTGTTCTAGGTTCGCAATTTCCATGCCCAACTTCTACTCACGAAGGTAAGGGTAACTCGGTTTTAGCGTGTCCTTGAGTCTTGCCTGCTTTTATCGCACTGCATGCGTTTGAGATGAAGATGTTTATATTGATTGGCATTGGATTATGATTATTATGCTTGCAATGTTGTATGCTTGCTTATATTGACTGTTTCTGAGGCTTGTGCCAAATGTTTTCTGAAGGCTTCGGCCGAGTAAACTTATTGAGACGTGTGTCTCCGTTTTCTGAGAGGCTTCGACCGTTTACTGGTTTCTGTCATTAAACTGAGTTGGTATGCAATTGAATTGAGTTATGTTCGTTGATAATAGGAATAACATGTGGTTACTCCGAATTAATCATTGGTTTGGGGATTGTTGTTGACTGACTTGGCATATAGGCTTTGGTCCTTAAGTGGCGATGAGGTGGGTGTGGTCCCACGTGATTGTCCCGTCTTTCGAGGCGTTATAAAGTGGCAATGAGGTGGGTGTGGTCCCGCGGGATTGTCCCATCTTTCGAGATGTTCTAAAGTGGCGATGAGGTGGGTGTGGTCCCACGCGATTGTCCCGTCCGGAGTGGCGTTAAGTGGCAATGAGGTGGGTGTGGTCCCGCGTGATTGTCCCGTCTTGAGAGACGTTGCTGATCGATCCATTTTGGTAGAAGCATATAGTTGCATTATAGGGAACTAACACCTAACCCTATGTTGTTGGATTTTAGTTATTAGTTTATTGATATCTGATTTGATGTTATATGTTAGGTTGTCGATATTTGAATTGATGTTATATGTTAGGTTGTCGATATCTGAATTGATGTTATATAGTTGATATATGAGTTTAGTTATGTTGTTGGTTTATTTACCATGATAGGTAGTTAAACATGAATAGCATGATTTTCTCTTTCATACATGGTAATTGTATGGAGTTAACCCTTTCTATTTGCTACTTGTTGTTTGGGCGCTTAACGCTATTAGGCGATGGAGAGCCTTCCGCTGAAGCTTAGCTGTTCAAGTTGGAGACCGTGATCGTGGGCGGTCGAGTAGAGGTGGATGAAGCAGTTGCTTCTTCCTTTTGCTGGACTATGTCTGAGTTTCTTTCCCCCCATCTGAAAACTCTGTTGTTTAAACTTTATCTCCGCCACTGTTCTAGTGAGCGTACTTATTTTGGAAACCTGCTTACGATATTGTATGACACTATTATTATATGTCGGGAACGGGTTGTTGAATAAAGTATATGTTAAGTATTCAATTATGTTCAGTTGTTTCGAAAAGGAAAAAAAAAATATATATTGTGTTTTCTCAGGATTACGAAATAGTCCTTAGACTTATTAGGTTACTAATGTGACTCCTCGGTTGAGAAATTGGGGCGTTACAATTGTGGTATCAGAGCTTTGGTCTAGAAAACCAGAGCTTTTGGGTAGAGTGTCTGCTTAAGATGTTTGAACTCTGAGACCGATTAATGTGGTGTCAATCGGAGGAAGAGTGTGCTTGATTACTGTTTATATAAATTATTCTTGAAGGTTGTTCGTAGGTGAATAACCTTATGCTAGTTATCGTTAATTATACATTTGATATAAGTATATACATAGTTAGTTATTATAGAGCCTCGTGTTGTTCTGGCCTGAGTATCTGTTGTGGTCTTTGACTGTTCATGAAAACAGGAACAGGAGGTTTCCACAACTGGACGAGACTCAAGGTTCAGACAACATGAATCCGATGGAGCAAGCTATTGCTAACCTGACTGCCCTTATGACACAACAAGTTACCAACTCCGCTGCAAGGGAGGAAGCTGAAGCTCAACGTGTTGCTACTGCTGCTTTGGTGGCTGCACAAAACCATGCTGAAGAAAATGCTCGTCGTGTTCAGCGTGAGGAGCGTGAACAAGCTGCTGCTCAGACCAGGGGTCTGAACGATTTCAAGCGTCAGGATCCGCCGAAGTTCTCTGGGGGCTTCGATCCGGAGGAACCTGACTTATGGCTCCAGGAGTTGGAGAAGATCTTCACCTTTCTGCGTACCACTGCAGAGATGAAAGTGGATTATGCGACTTACCTGCTGACTGGTGAAGCTGAGTATTGGTGGCGCGGGGCTAGAGCTATGATGGAAGCCGACCATCAAGCTATCACTTGGGAGTGCTTCCGGGGAGCTTTCCTGGACAAGTACTTTCCTAATAGTGCTAGAGCCGCTAAGGAAGCACAATTTCTGAGACTCCGTCAAGGAGGCATGACCGTAGCTGAGTATGCTTCTAAGTTGGAGTCATTGGCGAAACATTTCCGCTACTTTCGAGGACAGATAGATGAAGGCTATATGTGCGAGCGCTTCATTGATGGGCTGAGTTATGAGCTGCAGAGGGCGGTGCAACCGCTAGGACTGAATCGCTACCAAGTGCTGGTGGAGAAGACCAAGGGGATTGAGGCCATTGATAATGCAAGGGGAAAATTCCAAGGTCAGAACAAGCCTAACCAAGGAAATGGAGGTCCGACTAGGACTAATCAAGGAAGAAATGACAAGGGTAGGCATTACCAGAAGAAGCCGTATGTTCGTCCTCAGGGTCAGGGGACAGCTTCTGGTTCTTTTTATCCCACGGGTGGGAATGCTATTGCATCGAGACCTCTAGCAGTAAGTTTGGACGGTGTGACATGCTTCAAGTGTAACCAAAAGGGACATTATGCCAGCCACTGTCCCGAGGGTCCTCTGATGTGTTGGAACTGCAACAAGCCAGGCCATCTCGCTAGGGATTGCAGGATTCCTAAGGTTGAGGATGCTGCAAATGTTGCTGGGGCTAGGAGGCCCACTGCTGGTGGAAGGGTCTACTTCATTAGTGGAACTGAAGTTGATGAAGACGAGGGTCTAATCCACGGTAACCGCGAGATCCCGGGTAATTCCCTTATCGTACTATTTAAACTCTGGTGCTACACCTTCTGTTATAGACTTAGCTTGTGCGACGTGGTTAAAACTAGATGTGACAGAATTACCATTCGACCTGATAGTATCTAATCTTGTTTCATAAGGATGAAACAGTAGAAGGAATAGAAGTTAAGAGACGGATTCTGATGAGAGGTCGTATGAGTTCCAGGAGTAGGGTAGTATCTTTTGCAAGGAGGAGTGTGAGAGAGCGAAAGGATAATAGAGGTCCAAACTTATTAAAGGTATAGTAAACCTTAAGTCTGAGAATTCTTGTCCTAAGTGGATAAAACCTGGAGACTGTCAGACTTTGGATAGTAAGCTAAGGATTTGATTGACATAGGAGTGACAAGGTTAAGAACGGAAAGTTCTAGCCTTGAGTTGCAGACTGAAGGTTGTTATTTGTGAGAGAGTCACCAAGAACCTAAGGGCAAACGAGACCTAGAGGATAACTTAGAAAATGTTATGTGAGGGAATGGCACTCCCGAGTTCCTCTGACACCAAGTTTCGAGGACGAAACTTTCTTTTTGGGGGGTAGTATTGTAAGACCCAAGTTTTAAGCTTAGAATAAGTGGAAGAGACTTCCATTTACGATTAGGCTTGATGTATCGCGAAGGAAAAACCTGAACAAGAGTTTATCGGATGAAATAAATTTATGAAGGAGAAAGTTCAGGAAAAGTCTAAGGATTGTATCAAAATCGATAAAAAGGTATAGCACGATCGATTCGCTTAAACCTAGGATAAGAACCTTAGGAAAAGACTATGTTCCACCCTTGGAACACTATAGTAATAAAATTTCCAACAATCTTCCACCCTTGGAACACTGTAGGAATTTAGTCCAAAAATCTTCAGAGAAATGTTAGAACTTCTCTTTTTCCATATATCACAATCGTTTCGAGGCGAAACTCTAGGATCTACGAACGTCCGATTCCAATCATCGGAAGTTTGCCGAAACTGAAACCCTGGTATTTCAAAACCCTAGAATCACCCGACAATGAAGACTTTTTCTATTCGGAGCTTCAAACGAAGATTCCACACGCGTAGGCCCACTCTAATCGACGTTCCAAATCTTTCTTCAGAAGGAAGTTTCTGCATCCGAGGTCAAAATCAAAAAGTGCATAAAGTACATTTTAAGCCAGTAAACATTAAAAACAAGCCTCGAAAACCAAAAATCATACTGATATTTCTTTGAAGAATTAGAAGATTCAGCGGGAAGAATATCGTGTCTAAAATACGTTGGAATCAGTAGGAAAAATCGGAATCGCGAAATAATCATTTTCTCGCGTTTTCAATTTCCTATATATAGGACTTCAGAAACTAAGAAAAAATCACACCTTCATTTTCTTTCTTCTTCTTCTGCAGACCACGTTCTCTGGTCTTTCTTTTCTTTTTCTTTTCATTTTCTTTGTTGGTTGTGGGTGAGCTTGAGGGAGAAAGGAGGAAGAGTTTTTTTCCGGTTCTTGCCTGATCGTCGTTCTGTTCGTTGCTACGCGTAGGCCTCGAGGTACTGATGTTATTTCTTTCTTCTGATCTTAAATTCCGTCGCTTTTTGTTATGTCTTTCTGTGCTCCAAGTTTTGTGCTTTTTGTAAAACTGTCCAAATAGGTTGATTTTAGTGTCTAAATATATTATCTTCGTACCCAAGAGTACTTCTAGCGGATTACATTTTGCCGAATGTCGCCGAAATGCTGCCGGAATTCATTTCTGTAGGAAATACCCATTTTTGGCTAAAGTTCCGTCCTTTGGGCTTAAAACTCTCGACTGAGCTTAGCGTTAGTAGGATTAGTCGTCATAATCGTCGTTGGTGTCGACCCCATCTAATTTGTTTTTCGAAATTCTGATTTTGAGTTTCCGAGCTAAAAATATTGACCAAAATACCCCTGTGACAGTTTTCGATCCGATAATTTTTCTGAGAGTTTCCCTGGCCTAGATATCGCCTAAGAATACCTAGGAATCGATTTAGATCGAAGGAAAAGTTCGGGAACCTTATTTTACATAGTGGCCGAAACCTATTGCTTAGGGTACCGTGTCCAAAAATAATTTTTGAGTCTCTATGACCTGAGCCATTGCGTAGCTCTTTCAATTGTCGAAATTTTGGCGCCGGTTTCGTGTCATTCTGAGTTCTGTAGCTCGAGTTATGCTCGTTTTAGCGAACGAAGTCTCCGTTGTCAATTTGTGCCTAAATAGGAACTCTGAAGCTTTAGAGGCTTTCTTTACGATTTCGATTAGTATTAGTAGATCGTGTTGCTCCTAGTGAAGCTTGTGTTGATGATTGTGTTTTATTTGTTCTAGGTTCGCAATTTCCATGCCCAACTTCTACTCACGAAGGTAAGGGTAACTCGGTTTTAGCGTGTCCTTGAGTCTTGCCTGCTTTTATCGCACTGCATGCGTTTGAGATGAAGATGTTTATATTGATTGGCATTGGATTATGATTATTATGCTTGCAATGTTGTATGCTTGCTTATATTGACTGTTTCTGAGGCTTGTGACAAATGTTTTCTGAAGGCTTCGGCCGAGTAAACTTATTGAGACGTGTGTCTCCGTTTTCTGAGAGGCTTCGACCGTTTACTGGTTTCTGTCATTAAACTGAGTTGGTATGCAATTGAATTGAGTTATGTTCGTTGATAATAGGAATAACATGTGGTTACTCCGAATTAATCATTGGTTTGGGGATTGTTGTTGACTGACTTGGCATATAGGCTTTGGTCCTTAAGTGGCGATGAGGTGGGTGTGGTCCCACGTGATTGTCCCGTCTTTCGAGGCGTTATAAAGTGGCAATGAGGTGGGTGTGGTCCCGCGGGATTGTCCCATCTTTCGAGATGTTCTAAAGTGGCGATGAGGTGGGTGTGGTCCCACGCGATTGTCCCGTCCGGAGTGGCGTTAAGTGGCAATGAGGTGGGTGTGGTCCCGCGTGATTGTCCCGTCTTGAGAGACGTTGCTGATCGATCCATTTTGGTAGAAGCATATAGTTGCATTATAGGGAACTAACACCTAACCCTATGTTGTTGGATTTTAGTTATTAGTTTATTGATATCTGATTTGATGTTATATGTTAGGTTGTCGATATTTGAATTGATGTTATATGTTAGGTTGTCGATATCTGAATTGATGTTATATAGTTGATATATGAGTTTAGTTATGTTGTTGGTTTATTTACCATGATAGGTAGTTAAACATGAATAGCATGATTTTCTCTTTCATACATGGTAATTGTATGGAGTTAACCCTTTCTATTTGCTACTTGTTGTTTGGGCGCTTAACGCTATTAGGCGATGGAGAGCCTTCCGCTGAAGCTTAGCTGTTCAAGTTGGAGACCGTGATCGTGGGCGGTCGAGTAGAGGTGGATGAAGCAGTTGCTTCTTCCTTTTGCTGGACTATGTCTGAGTTTCTTTCCCCCCATCTGAAAACTCTGTTGTTTAAACTTTATCTCCGCCACTGTTCTAGTGAGCGTACTTATTTTGGAAACCTGCTTACGATATTGTATGACACTATTATTATATGTCGGGAACAGGTTGTTGAATAAAGTATATGTTAAGTATTCAATTATGTTCAGTTGTTTCGAAAAGGAAAAAAAAATATATATTGTGTTTTCTCAGGATTACGAAATAGTCCTTAGACTTATTAGGTTACTAATGTGACTCCTCGGTTGAGAATTTGGGGCGTTACATTGATGATGCATCTACTGAATGTTTTTGATGCGTGAATTACATGCTAAGTGCTAATTGGGTAATTTAGGATGTGTGGTGCATGCCTTATATGCTAAGTGCTATGTGGTTATTGCTTAATATATTGATATATGACATGTTGATTGGTTGTGCTGAGTTACTTATACTTATGCAATGAGATCTGAGATTCTGAATGGTGAGAATAGCGGGCAGGTCATGCCGATTTTATTTTGAGAGTTTTAAGAAAGTTTGATAGGACGAATGAGATTCGGACCTTGTTATGATGTGTATGGATCGAGACATTCTCTGGAGTCATTTGGGGATTTGGAGATCCCGAGAACTTATAGGATTTGCGATAAGACTAAAAGGATAGTATTTTGTAAAGAAAACTCATAAGACATTAAACAACCTCTAAATCTTTAATTAATGATAATAAACTCGAAAGGAAGGCGTGGAAGTCAAATCCTAGTTTTGGAAAATGAGAAGTGTCGTCGGATCCCAGTGTTGAGAAAGTTGAGAGGCTTCGAGTATGTAGATGTTGTGGTGCTGTTGGAGCAGCGTTTGTTATTGTGCTGTTGGAGCAGCTATGTTGTTGGGCTATCCTGGGGATAAGTCCGGGGAATTGATAGTTCCCGAGTATGTTGATACTCTTGCTCGTTGAGCAGTTGTGACCATCGGATTGAGATAAGTCGGATGATTTGGAGATCATCATGAGAGAATGTGTGTTGTGGAAAGAAGTGTCTTTTGTCGCAGAATCGACTTTACCTTAGGGTAAGCTTTTAGAGACTTTAATTTAGCTAGAACACGTGGCGACGTGTCGAGTGAGATTCGGAGACGTTGTTTGACTAATCATCCTGCATTCATGCAACATTAATGGGGTATTAACACAGGACGTACTCTGGACCTCGTCGGATTCCAAAATGGTCATAAGACCCGGATTTCCGTGTAAGAGCGTCTGTAGACGTCTCTTGTAGCAGACCGAAATGGCAGACCTACGGGTTACGGCTGATCTGGCTACCGCTGATGTTGGAGTAAGAGGCACGCGGGCCGAAATGGTCCCACCGTGGCTGGTGCTAGGGATGATCCGTTGATGTCCATCCGTTCCGGATTGCATATTGGTTGACTGGGTTAACCTGCATATCATTTCATGCAACATGCATACTGACTTAGCTGTCGAATGTGATTGTTATTTGTTAATCCTATTTGGAACATGCTAAGTGTTTTTATTGTCATTTATGTTCGTTATGGAATATGTAACCCTAGGATGTTATCCCTAGTTATAAGCCTAAGTGACTAATCTTTTAATGGTATCTATTGGTGGTATTATTTATATAATTCTTTGGAGTTGACCCTCGCGTCTTCTGTGTGTGCTTTGGCGAACAAACGCCCTTTGTCAGATGTCTTTGGCGGGCTGATTCATGATGGTTCATCCTTCGGGAGGAACTAGGGTTGAGATGCAGGAACTGGAGCGTATCGCGGTTGCGAGAGGAGGACGGATGGTGTATGTAGACTAGGTCGTTCTGGATTTCGAATTCGGACGACGATCATGCCAGTATGTAGGTTAATGCTGGTGTGAGCTTCTCGAGATAGGATTAGGGTAGGAGTAGAGTCTTAGCTCTGACCGTCATTGTTTCTTTTGGGAGCAGGGTAGTTTCCCGCCTATAGCTTTTTGTGTGGTTTCTCTACGGGAATCACAGAGAGTTGGTTGGACTAGGAGGTCTTGTTTTAGGCCGTTTGGGCTGCCTTATTCTCATTTTTGAGGGATAGTGTTGCAGACACTTGACCTTTCTTTTGGATTGTACCTTTGCCTACGGGCGCTACTTTCTACTACTTTCTGTCACTGGAGGTTTACTCGTGACGGGGTTTGTTACTTACAGCAGGGGCTGTATTTATATTATATATTAGTTCTGTTATCTTTTGATGGGAGTTTATTTCTTTCAGTCTTTGGTTCTATTATCAAAGGAAAAAAATATATCACGTTTTTCCGCTTAAACTTTCTTTTTGGTTACTAAAGTGACGCCACCGAAATCGGGGTGTTACATTGTGGTATCAGAGCACGGTCGAGTCTTTCGGGAGTTGTTGGGGAATAGGTCTTCGGTGCTAGGTTGTGTGACTCTGCAAAGAGTGAAAATTGATTGTCTGCAAGCGATTTTTCGCTTAGAATTGATTGAAGTTATTGCTTACTCATATTGTATAGTTATGCAGAGACTATCTTGTGATGAGTACTAACTGTTTGTTTGAGCTTTGACCTTATAGTTATTACGCCTATTAAGACTGTATTTGACCGTTGCTAGTATTTAAACTATAGAAGTTATACGAGGTTTAGAATGACACGCTAAGCCTAGAAAGTAGCCTTCTACCGATGCGTTTAAAAGGAAGCTAGAAGCTGAAGAATGAATCTCATAGAGATTTCTTATGGATAGTATACGTATGATGTTGAGGGCGTGCAGTTCCGTAGCGGAATCATTGAGGATGTGATGTCAGGGTATTTGTGATTATTGGATGATAGGAACTCATTGACTGTTCCAGTAGGTTTTTCTAGATTTCCACCTTCGATGTATTAGGCCTGATCAACTTAATATTGAGGGGGTGATATTCGGAATTACAGCTGGCTATGGACTTTGATAGAAGGATTGGTAAGATTAACTTGATTTGATCGAAGATTAGTTGAATTTGGGAGGAAAGTTTGTATTAAGCACTTGATTGTACAAGATTAAGATTTGAACCTTTGGAAGTTGATGATTGTTGTATAGACATTAATTGGTTGGTTCGTGTGATTACTCCAAGTAGAGGTAGACTAAGTCAAGAGATTTAATGTTGGAAAAATATTAGGTATTTTCTCGGAAGTTATGAAGTCATAGGTTATGTGATTACTGAGTGGAATTGTTAGAGACCAAATAGGTTGGATTTGATCAGGTTATAGATGATAGCTTGATAGTAGCAAGATTGAGAAGAATTAACTTTGAACTTGATTGTTGTAGTCGAGTTCGAGGAATAAGTTTTGCTAAGTGCATGATTAATTTGTGGAGACATTATAGTCTTAAGAGATGAATTTTCACTTGAAAAGTGTTGAAGGGTCAAAGGACATTACCGATGCAAACTAGATAAAAGTTTAGATTTTAAGCCAGGAAGTTTAACTTGAATGTGTAAGACTTAGAGAATTGTCAGGAGTTTGCTGGAGTGACTAAGTGTTGAATCAATGATTAAGTTAGAAAAAGAAAGTTTTAGCATAAGTTGAATCCTTGAGGTTGTTGATATGGATTTCAAAGAAAATATGCTCAGATTACTAAGTGAGATTTACTAAGTTGGATTGGAATCTTAGGGTTAAGATTTACCTTGAGAGTTGAGAATCACGTACGAGTAGGAGATTGGAGATCTGAAGATGAGTTGCGGATTAAGACCATTGAGGTATAGTATAAGAGAGATCTTGAAGTAAAGAAATTCTGAGTTGTGTAGAGTTTTAAGGTTGGTTATAAGTTGGTAATCGATTGATGTTGATTATGAGATTGCGGACATAATGAACCATGTGATAAGATTTGAAGGATGTTAGCATAACAAGTTATGACTATGGATATCAGGATCAAGTTATGAGTGTGAGAGCATGACGACACTTATCAGGTCGTCTGTGTAAGCGAAGGAGTTATAGTTTTAAGAAATGGATATTCACTTAAGAAGTATTGAAGGGTTAAGGGCCATTAGAGGACCAAACTTGGTGAAGGTTTACGTTTTAAATCTATGGATTTCTGTCTAAGGTGTGTAGGACCCGAAGTTTGTCAGAACTTGATTGAGGGATTAAGAAGTTGATTGACGAGATGGTGATTGAGATACAGAAAGGAAAGTGCTAGTATTAAGATGAATACTTGAAGTCGTTATATTTGGGCAAGTTTCATAGAGTCTAAGAGTGAATGGAACCTTGTTATGGATTCTGATGAGGTATACTAGAGTTAACCAATGAATTCTACTAAGTTGAATGAGGATCCTAGGGCTAAGGTTGACCTAGTGAGCTGAGATTCATGTACGCATAAGAAATTTAGTGGCGTTAGCGGTTACGATAACGGTTAAATCTCGGAAGGTTGAAGGATCGAATGATAAAATGACTAGTTAAGTCCCTTGGGGTATGGTTATGAGTTGATCTTCTAGGGAATGAGTCTCGTGATGTGCTAGGTATTAAGGCTCAAGTCGAGATTTAATTGGAATGGTGACTAAGTAGAAGATTGATTTCAAGGTACTATATGGGATTTAGAGGAAAAGATCAAGGAATAGTATCCAGAACTTTTTACTGACCCTTAAGTTTCGAGGTCGAAACTTTCTTTTTGGAGGGTAGTAATGTAAGGCCCAAGTTTTTAAGCTTGTGTCAAGTAAATAGAATCCTATTCACGATTAGGGTTGATGTATCGTGAAGGGAAACCTGAACTAGAGTTTACCAAATGAAATAAATATGTGAAGGAGAAAGTTCAGGAAAAGTCTGAGGATTGTATCGAAGTCGATTTAAGTTATAGCACGACTAATATTCGCTTTAAAAACCTAGGACAAGAATCTTAGGAAATAACACTATGTTCCACCCTTGGAACACTGTAGGATTTTAGTCCAAAAAATCTTCAGAGAAATGTTAGAACTTCTCTTATTCCATATATAACAATCGTTTCGAGGCGAAACTCTAGGATCTACGAACGTCTGATTCCAATCATCGGAAGTTTGCCGAAACCAAAACCCTGGTATTTCAAAACCCTAGAATCAACCGACAATGAAGACTTTTTCTATTCAGAGCTTCAAATGAAGATTCTACACGCGTACACCCATTTCTCTTGATGATTTCAATCTTTCTTCAGAAGGAAGTTTTCCTGTAAGACCCGGATTTTCGGAACAAGTTAATTTCCGACTCACGCGTGGAATCAGTGTAAGCGTGACAGGAGTTTGATATTTGAGAAAGATTAATGAAGAAGAAAGTTCAGGAATTGCTCGAGGAATGTGGCGTTGTTTCTTTCGGAGCTCGTGCGAGTCGTCTGCACACCTGCCTTATGGCGAACATGTCCAGAATAGGCTATTTCGCTCTTAAAGCAACGTTTTAAGTGAGATTTCGAACTCTTGGAAAATTTAAAGTTTCTCTTTATTTTTCCATCGACCAGCGTTTCATTTCGGAACTCTGGACTGTACGCACGATAGGTTTAACTTTTCGGATGTCCGCCGACGCTAATTTCTTTGCTTCGAAACCTTAGTTTTGAGCGAAGGATGAAGACTTTTTCTATTCGGGACATCTAACGAAGATTCCGTTCGCGTTGCCAGACTTGTTTCGACATTTCCAATCTTTCTTCTGTTGGAAGTTTTGTCGTCTGAGCATCACAGCAAAAAGTAGTTTTTCGGGACAGATTTAACTTACACCGCTTTTGAGATTTTCGATATCGTTTTTCCCAAATCATAGATATTTGTTTTGAGTTCTGGATTTATGACGCCAGAATCTCTCTTAGAATTCCGTGGTGAACGTGCTGCAAAAATCGGAATCGCGAAATTTTCATTTTCCCGCGATTTCGCCTGCCTATAAATAGCTCAAAAAGCAAAAATTCCTTCATTTTCTTCCTATTGTGGCTGAATTTCGTGGAGAGCAAGGGGGGAGGAGATTTTCGCGAAAACTTGACCAATCTTCGTGCAGTTCGTCCCTACTTCTAGGTATCGAGGTAACTAACACGAATCCTATCTCTGATTGTTGTTTCTGTTGCGTTTCTGACGTCGTTTCTGTGCTCTAAGTTTTGAGCTTTTTCTAAAATTGTCCGATTTCCTCGATTTCTTGCTTGGGTTATGTTCTCTAGGTTCCCAAGAGCCTAAAACCTCTGTCGGTAAACTCTGATTGTGATCCAGTTGACAGGGATCTGAAAAACTGATTCAAAACCCTTTTTGCTCACATTTCGAAACTTTATTGTCGTAAAGCTATAATCTGACTTCGTGCCTTTAGGATTTGTTGTCACGGATGTCATGAGGATCGTTGCTGTCAAATTTGTTTTCAGAACTGATAACTTTGAAGTTTTGAGCCTTTATTTTGGACCAAAATGCCCCTGGATAGTCGTATTTCGGCCCGATTGTCCGAAAATTGTTCTGACAGTTTCTTTGCCTTAGTTTTACCCTAAAACTACCTTGTGAATTGATTTGATCGAAGAAAAAGAGTCGAAGCCCTTTTTCCTTTGAGGCCGTGGGTTATTACCTTTAGGGGGGAGTTTTTCGTTTTCGAAAACTTGTCCTTTCGTACCCGATTGTCGTATTCTGAAGCTTTAATGCTTTGTCTATCGTTTATGTATTGTTTTGCGATCGAACTAATCGATTTTGTTTGGTTTTTGCTTTGTTTTCCTCCGAGGTTCAGTTGAAGGAACTTTGGAATACTCAGAGCAATTGTTTGAGGAGAACTTTGTTTGCGAAGCTGGAACAGCTCGAGGTTAGGGCAACTTGCTATATTTAGCTATGATTGCATGATAGGCGTCGATAAATTCGACTTATGTTTTATCTGATGTTGTTTATGATGATGATTTATTGTTATGATTGTTTTCATAACTTATGATATTGATGATGTGTTGAATTGAGCTTTTTTGACGTAACTTCGGAGTGGAGGTTCATTGACCTGGTGATCTTTGACATTTCGGGTTAGATGAACAACCCTAGGCAAGTCCGAATGTGGGGTTTGAGACTTAGCCATTTGTTGGGATTCGTTGGAATTCCTAGACTTTCCCCGGGAAATGTATTTTGGGTGGTTGATTTTTGGAAACTTAGAATGATAGAGCTTTCGAAAAATAAAGACTTGGGAAACTTAGACTTTGAGAAATAAACTCATAATTTGACTAATTTGAATTGAAATCATTTTTATTAACGTTTAAGCATAGGAGAACTGAAGGGGAAAAATATTTACGAAAGGCGGGGAAAAGTCGACCTTTGTTGTGGGTTTGGAGAGTTATCGGAATTGGGAAAGCCACTAAGGTGAGCTATGGTGATGATTGAAAGTCACCGAGTACGTTAGTACTCTTGGGGAGTGTTGTGGAGCCGTGTTGTATTGACCGACACCTAGTGCTCTTGTTGTTGGGCTGTGTTGTATTGACCGACACTAGACCCTCGTGTAATCTTGTTGGTGGAGTTGTGTTGTATTGACCGACACTAACTCTTGGGTTGTTTTGAGTTTGGGTCGGAGTAGTTTGTTGTTTGGCTATCTAAAGGATAAGCCGGGGGAACTATAAGTTTCCAAGTACATTGGTACTCCTTCGCTCGTTGAGCAGTTTATTTAGCCATCCAAAGGATGAGCCGGGAAGCTTCACTGAGGCGTGAGACTTCGTGAAAGCATGGAACTTCACTGAAGCGTGAGACTTCGTGAAAGTGAGTAAGCTTCACTGAGGCGTGAGACTTCGTGAAAGCAGAAACTTCACTGAGGCGGGAGACCTCGTGGAGACGGGAACCTTCGCTGAAGCGGGAGACTTTGCGAAGGCGTACACCTTTGCTGAAGCGGGAGACTTTGCGGAGGCGTGCAACTTCACTGAAGCGTGAGACTTCGTGAAGGTGTGGAACTTCATTGAAGCGGGAGACTTCATGAAGGCGCGAAACTTCACTGAAGCGTGAGACTTTGTGAATGCGTGAAAATTCACTGAAGCGTGAGACTTCCTGAATGTGTGAGATTTCACTGAAGCGTGAGACTTCGTGAAAGCGTAAGACCCCATTGAAGCGTGAGACTTCATGGAAGCGTGAGATTTCATCGTCGTTTACCCTAGGGCAACGACAGGGAACATTGGTTTAGTTGGATACGTGTGTGTTGGGAGGACGATACATTGTTTGACTAACCTTATCACCTAACTTCATATGTTGAGATTTATGATGATTTGATGTTGATGAACATCGTTAGGTATTAATGATTGAACTGTGTAGGAGATTCGAGAACATGCTATGTATATACCTTAGAGTAGGCTATACATAACTTATATGTATATATATACAACATATGTATATATCCCCTTTATCACAAGTTGATTGTATATCTATTGTATTCTGTAAGTTGACCCTAGCGCCTTGGCTTTGTTTGTATGTTTGTGTTTGGGCGGTCGGCCTGCTGCCAGGCGTCTGTCAGCCGGTTCGTGATGATTCGTTGTGCGGGAAAGACCCGGAGCGGAACGACTATTACTGAAGCTTTCAACGAGGACCCGGACTTCATGCCTGATCGAGGGAGGGTCGATGATAGTAGTGTGGGGTATGGGTGGTTAGAGTCTTTTGGAGTTGGTTGTTACTGTAATAGCTCTAATTCGTTTTGCTTTTGGGACAGGGTAGGTTCCCGATGCATGGCTTTTTGTGTGGTTCTCTTACGGAGGGATCACAGTGAGTCAGTCGGACCATAGGGGTCTTTGCTTAGGCCATTTTGAGGCCGACTTTCTCCTAGTGGTTTGTAATTATACTTTTTCTCACTCACACTTCTGGATCTGTAAATATTTGCCTACGGGCGCACTACTTTGGAGTCACTGCGAGTGTGTGTGACGTGGAAGTGCAGCTGAGGCTGTACATGTTTATATTTGATGTATATTGGTTAGTTTAGTGGTTGGGTTATGTCTTTATCTCCTTATCGCTTTATTTACAAAGGAATCAATCAAAAAAAAATTTTATTACCTGTTTTTCCGCGAAGGTTTATTTTTGGTTACTAAAGTGACACCTGGAAATCGGGGTGTTACATTGTGGTATCAGAGCTTAGTCGAGTCTTTTGGGAGTCTTTGGGGAATAGGTCTTCTGTGCTAGGTTGTGTGACTCTGCAAAGAGTGAAAATTGATTGTCTGCAGAGCGATTTTCGCTCTAATTGCTTGCGTTACTACTCAATCGGATTGAGTGGTTTGTCTAGTGCTACCGTATGGTTAGTACTAATCGGACGTTCGATGGGATATTGGATGGTGGATCTTAACCGGATGGCGGAGGCTACACGTGAGCATCATCAACGACTGATGGCGACAGCAATGTATCAACAAAGAGGAATGAACCGAACTGGAGCTGGGGGACCAATGAGGTCAGGTTCCCAAGGCTACAACGGAAGGAAGAGCTACCATAAGTGGGGACCATATCAGCGTTCCGAGGGAAGAAATCTTATCTCAAGAGTGTACAAACCAACGACTGCTGATAATGGAGGGAAACCAGTTGGTGACAAAGGTGTGACATGTTTTCGTTGCGGAAAGTTTGGGCATTTTGCTAACAAGTGCTCAGTGATTGGACGACGATGCTTCAAGTGTGACCGAGAGGGGCATCTAGCTGTGAACTGCAAGACACTCCTAGGGGGAACGTCGGACGGTAAGATGAAAGGAAATGATGCTACCGGAGGGACAGGAAACAAGACTTCGGGAAGAGCAGTGACGTGTTACAGGTGCAGGGAAGTAGGGCACTATGCTAGTAAGTGCAAGATCAAGGGAAAACTATGCTTTAATTGCAACCAACCGGGACATTTCTCCAGAGATTGTAAGGCACTCAAGGGCGAATCATCAGGGAATGTTGGGAAAGGAAAACAGCTTGCTCCAGAGGAAAGGATTCATGCCAAGGAGGGCAAGAGCTGAGGAGTTGAACGAGGAAGAACGTGGGAACGATGTAGGACCTTATTCGAGGTTGCTCGTGATTTAACTATAGAAGTTACACGAGGTTGGGAATAGCACACTAAGTCTAGAAAGTAGTCTTTCACCGATGCGTTTATGAGGAAGCTAGTAGTTGAAGAACGAATCTTAGGGAGATTCCGTATGGGTAGTATACGTGTTATGTTGAGGGTGTGTAGTTCCGTAGCGGGATCCTTAAAGGATTTAGTATCAGGATATTTGTGACTACTGGAGGATAGGAACTCATTGACTGTTCCAGTGGGTTTTTCTAAATTTCCACCTTCGATGTATTAGGCCTGATCAACCTAATATTGAGGGGGTGATATTCGGAATCACAGCTGGTTATGGACTTTGATAGAAAGATGTGTAAGATGAATTTGAATTGATTGAGGATTAGTCGGATTTGGGAGGAAAGTTCGTGTTAAGCACTTGATTGTGAAAGATTAAGATTTAAATCTTTGGAATTCGATGAGTGTCGTATAGACATTGATTGGTTAGTTCGTGTGATTACTCCAAGTAGAGGTAGACTAAGTCAAGAGGTTTAATGCCGGAAAAGTATTAAGTAGTTTCTCGGAAGTTATGAAGTCATAGGTTATGTGATTACTGAGTGGAATTGTTAGAGACTAAATAAGTTGAATGTAATCAGGTTTTAGATGATAGCTTGATGGTAGCGAGATTGAGAAGAATTAACTCTGAACTAGATTGTTATAGTCGAGTTCGAGGAATAAGTTTTGCTAAGCGTTGGATTAATATGTGGAGACATTATAGTCTTAAGAGATGAATTTTCGCTTGAAAAGTGTTGAATTAATGATTAAGTTGGAGAAAGAAAGTTTTAGCATAAGTTGAATACTTGAGGTTGTTGATATGGATTCCAAAGAAATATGCTAAGATTACTAAGTGAGATTTACTAAGTTGGATTGAAATCTTAGGGTTAAGATTGAATCTTGAGAGCCGAGAATCGCGTACGAGTAGGAGATCTTATGGTTATAGGTGTGACAATAGGAGTTGAATCTTAGAAGATTGAAGACCTGAAGGTGAGTTTCGGGTTAAGACCATTGATGTATAATATAAGAGTGATCTTGAAGTAAAGGAATTCTGGGTTGTGTAGAGTGTTAAGGTTGGTTATAAGTTGGTGATCGATTGATGTTGATTATGAGGTTGCGGACATAATGAGCCATGTGATATGATTTGAATGATGTTAGCATAATAAGTTGTGGATGTGAAAGCATGACGACACTGGTCAGGTCGTTTGGGTAAGTGAAGGAGTTATAGTTTTTAAGAAACTGATATTCATTTAAGAAGTATTGAAGGATTAAAGGTCATTAGAGGACCAAACTTGGTGAAGGTTTAGGTTTTAAATCTATGAATGTCTGTCTAAGGTGTGTAGGACTTGAAGTTTGTCAGAATTTGATTGAGAAATTAAGAAGTTGATTGACGAGATGGTGATTGAGTCACAAAAAGGAAGGTGTTAGTATTAAGACGAATATCTGAGGTTGTTATATTTTGACGAGTTTCGTAGAGTTTAAGAGTCAATGGCTAGTTAAGTCCCTTGAGGTATAGTTATGATGTAATCTTCTAGAGGATAAGTCTCGATTTGTGCGAAGGGTTAGGGATTTCAGTGAGTGTAAATAGGTTTGAGTGAGGGAAGTTTCGAGGAAGAAGACGGTAAAAACGGATTGTTAGATATTAAGAGGAGGATTATCTTATAAGTTGTTGATAAATTGATGTTGAAGGGGGATAAGATTAGTGAAGGACAAGGAATAAGGACATAAGTCGAGTTTTAATTCGAATAGTGACTAAGTAGAAGTTTGATTACTTGGTGTGTGTAAAGATAGTTACGAAGTTGGAGGTGTTTTAATGGACTATTAGATTCCAACGCAAGATTTCATCTAGGAGTTATCGAACGGACAAGTGGAGTTTTGGACTGTAGATGAAGATCACGAGGACAAGCTGGGTATCTATTTTGAGATGACAGAGAGGCACTGAGTTTAAGAAGAATTTCGGACGACCGAAAGTAAAGAAGTAAGTGGCTAAGATTGTGCGACTTCACGGAATGCCAACCGGTATCATTTCAAGAAGAGATCCGACGCAAGTGATCGAGCCAGACGACATGAAGTTGAATGATGGTTTGTCTTTTGAGACACCGACAGTTAGCAGTGGGGATAGAAGAGTGAAACAGTTAAGGGGAAAACAACTTGCTTAAGTAAAGGTTATGAGGAACAATGACACGGGCAATGCTACAGGGGAATTGGAAGACCAGATCAAGGAACTGTATTCCGGACTTTTCTCAGAACTCTGAGCATCGAGGACGAAACTTTCTTTTTGGAGGGGAGTATTGTAAGACCCGGATTTTCGGAACAAGTTAATTTCCGACTCACGCGTGGAATCAGTGTAAGCGTGACAGGAGTTTGATATTTGAGAAAGATTAATGAAGAAGAAAGTTCAGGAATTGCTCGAGGAATGTGGCGTTGTTTCTTTCGGAGCTCGTGCGAGTCGTCTGCACACCTGCCTTATGGCGAGCATGTCCAGAATAGGCTATTTCGCTCTTAAAGCAACGTTTTAAGTGAGATTTCGAACTCTTGGAAAATTTAAAGTTTCTCTTTATTTTTCCATCGACCAGCGTTTCATTTCGGAACTCTGGACTGTACGCACGATAGGTTTAACTTTTCGGATGTCCGCCGACGCTAATTTCTTTGCTTTGAAACCTTAGTTTTGAGCGAAGGATGAAGACTTTTTCTATTCGGGACATCTAACGAAGATTCCGTTCGCGTTGCCAGACTTGTTTCGACATTTCCAATCTTTCTTCTGTTGGAAGTTTTGTCGTCTGAGCATCACAGCAAAAAGTAGTTTTTCGGGACAGATTTAACTTACACCGCTTTTGAGATTTTCGATATCGTTTTTCCCAAATCATAGATATTTGTTTTGAGTTCTGGATTTCTGACGCCAGAATCTCTCTTAGAATTCCGTGGTGAACGTGCTGCAAAAATCGGAATCGCGAAATTTTCATTTTCCCGCGATTTCGCCTGCCTATAAATAGCTCAAAAAGCAAAAATTCCTTCATTTTCTTCCTATTGTGGCTGAATTTCGTGGAGAGCAAGGGGGGAGGAGATTTTCGAGAAAACTTGACCAATCTTCGTGCAGTTCGTCCCTACTTCTAGGTATCGAGGTAACTAACACGAATCCTATCTCTGATTGTTGTTTCTGTTGCGTTTCTGACGTCGTTTCTGTGCTCTAAGTTTTGAGCTTTTTCTAAAATTGTCCGATTTCCTCGATTTCTTGCTTGGGTTATGTTCTCTAGGTTCCCAAGAGCCTAAAACCTCTGTCAGTAAACTCTGATTGTGATCCAGTTGACAGGATCTGAAAAACTGATTCAAAACCCTTTTTGCTCACATTTCGAAACTTTATTGTCGTAAAGCTATAATCTGACTTCGTGCCTTTAGGATTTGTTGTCACGGATGTCATGAGGATCGTTGCTGTCAAATTTGTTTTCAGAACTGATAACTTTGAAGTTTTGAGCCTTTATTTTGGACCAAAATGCCCCTGGATAGTCGTATTTCGGCCCGATTGTCCGAAAATTGTTCTGACAGTTTCTTTGCCTTAGTTTTACCCTAAAAACTACCTTGTGAATTGATTTGATCGAAGAAAAAGAGTCGAAGCCCTTTTTCCTTTGAGGCCGTGGGTTATTACCTTTAGGGGGGAGTTTTTCGTTTTCGAAAACTTGTCCTTTCGTACCCGATTGTCGTATTCTGAAGCTTTAATGCTTTGTCTATCGTTTATGTATTGTTTTGCGATCGAACTAATCGATTTTGTTTGGTTTCTGCTTTGTTTTCCTCCGAGGTTCAGTTGAAGGAACTTTGGAATACTCAGAGCAATTGTTTGAGGAGAACTTTGTTTGCGAAGCTGGAACAGCTCGAGGTTAGGGCAACTTGCTATATTTAGCTATGATTGCATGATAGGCGTCGATAAATTCGACTTATGTTTTATCTGATGTTGTTTATGATGATGATTTATTGTTATGATTGTTTTCATAACTTATGATATTGATGATGTGTTGAATTGAGCTTTTTTGACGCAACTTCGGAGTGGAGGTTCATTGACCTGGTGATCTTTGACATTTCGGGTTGGATGAACAACCCTAGGCAAGTCCGAATGTGGGGTTTGAGACTTAGCCCATTTGTTGGGATTCGTTGGAATTCCTAGACTTTCCCCGGGAAATGTATTTTGGGTGGTTGATTTTTGGAAACTTAGAATGATAGAGCTTTCGAAAAATAAAGACTTGGGAAACTTAGACTTTGAGAAATAAACTCATAATTTGACTAATTTGAATTGAAATCATTTTTATTAACGTTTAAGCATAGGGAGAACTGAAGGGGAAAAATATTTACGAAAGGCGGGGAAAAGTCGACCTTTGTTGTGGGTTTTGGAGAGTTATCGGAATTGGGAAAGCCACTAAGGTGAGCTATGGTGATGATTGAAAAGTCACCGAGTACGTTAGTACTCTTGGGGAGTGTTGTGGAGCCGTGTTGTATTGACCGACACCTAGTGCTCTTGTTGTTGGGCTGTGTTGTATTGACCGACACTAGAACCCTCGTGTAATCTTGTTGGTGGAGTTGTGTTGTATTGACCGACACTAACTCTTGGGTTGTTTTGAGTTTGGGTCGGAGCAGTTTGTTGTTTGGCTATCTAAAGGATAAGCCGGGGGAACTATAAGTTTCCAAGTACATTGGTACTCCTTCGCTCGTTGAGCAGTTTATTTAGCCATCCAAAGGATGAGCCGGGAAGCTTCACTGAGGTGTGAGACTTCGTGAAAGCATGGAACTTCACTGAAGCGTGAGACTTCGTGAAAGTGAGTAAGCTTCACTGAGGCGTGAGACTTCGTGAAAGCAGAAACTTCACTGAGGCGGGAGACCTCGTGGAGACGGGAACCTTCGCTGAAGCGGGAGACTTTGCGAAGGCGTACACCTTTGCTGAAGCGGGAGACTTTGCGGAGGCGTGCAACTTCACTGAAGCGTGAGACTTCGTGAAGGTGTGGAACTTTTGAAGCGGGAGACTTCATGAAGGCGCGAAACTTCACTGAAGCGTGAGACTTCGTGAATGCGTGAAAATTCACTGAAGCGTGAGACTTCCTGAATGTGTGAGATTTCACTGAAGCGTGAGACTTCGTGAAAGCGTAAGACCCCATTGAAGCGTGAGACTTCATGGAAGCGTGAGATTTCATCGTCGTTTACCCTAGGGCAACGACAGGGAACATTGGTTTAGTTGGATACGTGTGTGTTGGGAGGACGATACATTGTTTGACTAACCTTATCACCTAACTTCATATGTTGAGATTTATGATGATTGATGTTGATGAACATCGTTAGGTATTAATGATTGAACTGTGTAGGAGATTCGAGAACATGCTATGTATATACCTTAGAGTAGGCTATACATAACTTATATGTATATATATACAACATATGTATATATCCCCTTTATCACAAGTTGATTGTATATCTATTGTATTCTGTAAGTTGACCCTAGCGCCTTGGCTTTGTTTGTATGTTTTGTGTTGGGCGGTCGGCCTGCTGCCAGGCGTCTGTCAGCCGGTTCGTGATGATTCGTTGTGCGGGAAAGACCCGGAGCGGAACGACTATTACTGAAGCTTTCGACGAGGACCCGGACTTCATGCCTGATCGAGGGAGGGTCGATGATAGTAGTGTGGGGTATGGGTGGTTAGAGTCTTTTGGAGTTGGTTGTTACTGTAATAGCTCTGATTCGTTTTGCTTTTGGGACAGGGTAGGTTCCCGATGCATGGCTTTTTTGTGTGGTTCTCTTACGGAGGGATCACAGTGAGTCAGTCGGACCATAGGGGTCTTTGCTTAGGCCATTTTGAGGCCGACTTTCTCCTAGTGGTTTGTAATTATACTTTTTCTCACTCACACTTCTGGATCTGTAAATATTTTGCCTACGGGCACACTACTTTGGAGTCACTGCGAGTGTGTGTGACGTGGAAGTGCAGCTGAGGCTGTACATGTTTATATTTTATGTATA